>NW_026889752.1:715000-915000 GCF_033153115.1 Saccostrea echinata | reverse complement strand
TAAAAAATCATAGCATGCTTGGAAACATATTGTTACAGGTAATGTACATGTCAAATATAAAAGTCCTATCTCTTCTCAATCAAAAGTTATAAGGAAATATAACATATTTGAAAAGTAGGTTAAACTTCAAGGTCAATGTCACAGAGTCAAAAGTCATGATATATTTAGAAAGGTCTTGTCACAGGTAATATACATGTATAATATGAACGCCCTATCTTTTCTCTTTCAAAATGATCATTTGAAATAATGTTAAATTTTTTGAAAAGTAGGTCAAACTTCAAGGTCAAGGTCATGGGTTCAAAAATCATGGTATGTTTAGAAAGTTCTATATAAAGTTCTAGAAATATGAAATCCCTATCTCTTATTATTCAGAAGTTATGACCAAGGTTAAATTTATTGTGACAGACGGACAGACTGACAAACGGACAGACTGACAGACAAATGAGATTTAATGTCCCCTAGGTCCCTTTTGTGAAAACGGACGACAATAATGCCCTTGCTATTCATGAGAAGAAGATTTATGATGGAAAAAATCCCCTGCATTTTTCTATGTAAATCATTGGATCCCCATATGTGGCCCCATCCTACCCCAGTGGGTCATAATTTTAACAAATTTGAAGCTACACTGTCTATGTAAAGAAAATTTCAACTTTTTGGGCCCAGTCAGTGGTTCTTGATAAGACTTTTTTAAAATGATACCACCAAATTTTCACTAATTCTTGATTATCACCCGTTTAAAGAGGGTGTGACCCTTCACTTGAACAAACTTGAATCCCCTTTACCCAAAGATGCTTTGTGGCTGGGTTGGTTGAAATTGGCCCGGCGGTTCTAGTGAAGAAGACAAAAATGTGAAAAGTTTACAGGCGGACAGATGAATGACAAACAAAATGTGATCAGAAAACCAGAAAAACTCAAGTGAGCTAAAAACTGATGATCACAAGTACTTGAAAGAGGGTGTGACCCTTCACTTGAACAAACTTGAATCCCCTTTACCCAAAGATGCTTTGTGGCTGGGTTGGTTGAAATTGGCCCGGCGGTTCTAGTGAAGAAGACAAAAATGTGAAAAGTTTACAGGCGGACAGATGAATGACAAACAAAATGTGATCAGAAAACCAGAAAAACTCAAGTGAGCTAAAAACTGATGATCACAAGTACTTGGAAAGAGTTACAGTATTTGAAAAGCAGTTTTTTTTTCATGCATTAATTGTTTTCAGAAGCTGAAAAGGTATGACTTGTATCCATGTTGAAAAAACTTCACATTTCAGAAAACAGTATGATTAAAAATAGTTAATCAAGGTGCTTTGAGTAGCAAAATAAGCTAAACTGGTATAGCTAATTCAACCACAGAGCTTAGTGAATTTTAAAATGCACAACCTTTTCAACTCTTAATCATTCTTAAAATATTTATATCATCATTTCTGATTCAAGGGAGAACTAGAGATATGATCAGAAGTATATCCATTGACTAATAAACATGTACATGTATATTGTGTTTTTTAAGTCATTAATGTTTGTTTGTTGTTAAATGTCCCTCTTGGGAATTTTTCACTCATACGGAGACACCACCACTTAAAAATAATGAAGTCGTACAAGTCGGATTTGAGGTTAACATTCATTTTAGGAATTTTCAACAATTAATTAAGACGTAAAGAGATAACTCCTTCCCCTTGCCCCTTCCCCTTCCCAGACCCCAGTTTGTTCATGTATGCAAACTAGTCTAATACTTTGGTTTGACATAAAAAAAATGTGAATACATACAAATAGTTTAATGGTCCATCTCTTTGAATGATTTTCATTCCTAATTCTAGGTTGACCCAAATTCATGAATGAAATGTCAAGTAATCTTATCATTGATGCACTTTTATTTAATTTGATGTAGTCATATTATGAACAAGAGAGTGGGGATGACCTCAAGGGTTCATAACCTTAAACCATTAGATGTACATAACATAATAACACAAGAAACAAAATTATGTCTAGTCAAATGGAAAAATTTTCTACTATTTAGGAGTCGCATGATCATTTGTCATTTCAGGGACAGGGAGCGGCTAGGGAGATTGGAACCCCCCCCCCCCCCCCTGGAATTTGCAGAGTTATTTAAATAGGACTATATACTGATTTACAGAAGCAAATAAAAAATGACTTTGGATGCCCTCCCCCTTTAAAAACATGGACCCCACCATCATTGTTTTTATTTTGTTTGTTTGTTTTTTTTTTTTTTTTTTTATTCTGGGCTGGAATTTTTTTGGACCGAGGTGTGGACCCCCCTCCCCCGGAAAAAAATTCCCGGATCTATGCCTGTAACTGAATGTAATGTCGACAACGGGAGATAACTCTTCAGAATGTGAAATTCGTCTATTGTGGCATCGATGATCCACTCTCTACGATCGGCTCATACATTCAGTGTCTGAGAGAGAAACGAACGACAACTCTGCATAGGAGATTGCCGATGATCTTTGATCCTTTTTAAACTTTAACCTAACCATTTGCATTTTGGTTTATTTTACCCCAATCTATACTTAAACTTGTACTTACCGACTGTCATAGGTCCTGTCAACTTCATGAAATATAATCCAATTAAAACACAAAATGAATTAATTTCCACTGATATACATGTAACACTGCACCATGTCACATGGCATGTGCAATCTAAAAATGATAATGGTAAAACTAGTACTAGTACTGGTAGGGTGACGCAAGCCCAATGTGATGTAGAAATTTTCAAAAAGGTGTTCACATACATGTACAGTACAAGAACAAATTTTAAATTATCATAACAAACGATGTTTTAACATAACTTTGCCATCTAGGCCTATTTCCAAAAACAGGCAAATTGTGTGTGTGTGTATTGGGGGGGGGGGGGGGGACACATATAAATTGATTGGGTATGGCTTTTCAAGGAGGTTTTTGCCTAATCAAATACTAAAAAAAGTTTGCACATTTTGATAAATTCATCAAAAACGCTTTGTACTAAAATAATATTATTTGTTGTTGAGAAGATAAATTTAATTTAAAAAGTTCCAATTATGGGCCAAAAATTTATATCCCCCCCCCCCTTTTTATTAAAACCTAATTTACAACATTAATTAAATTCTGATATTTCAGACTGGTAATGAATTAAGTATATGAAATGCGTATAAGAGGTTCATGGGTCACATGGTCACCTGAGCATTTTATGCTCGATTTGACGAATACATGTACTGTGTAAATTATAGAATTATTTGGACTTTTTCCTTGGTAAGCCCAATATGAAGGAGTGTGCATTTAGAGGCAAACACCTTTGTGCGGGTATTACTGTCTCATGACAGCATCTAGTTTGTTTTTGAAACTACTAAAAGTTGAGCTGTTTCTTGTGGTAATACTTAAACTATTCCATTGGTTTACTGTATCAGGAACGAAAGATTTCTTAAATATTTCGAGTCTGCATCTAGGAATAGTGTAGTAATCTCGATTACGTGTGTTGTAATTTGATTCAACACTCCTTATTGAGGGAAAAATACTTTTTAAATAATCAGGTACCAAACTGTGATGTACTTTAAACATGGCATTTAGTTTTCCTACTTTACGCCTCTCTGCGAGAGGTTCCCATCCTGTTTCTAAATATAATGCATCTCTTGAGGCTATAATGGGTAACCCTGTAATTATTCTCGCAGCATAAAGCTGCACCTTTTCTAATTTTCCAACATCTTGTTGAGAGTATCCATCCCAAACTACAGAACACTATTCAAGTAGTGGTCTAATAAAAGTTATAAAACTTATGTACATTTTAGATAGTGTGTTTCTACCAATGTTGTATTTTAGCTTTTTTAGGAGGCCTAATCTTTGGTAAGCCTGTTTAACTATAATGTCTATATGTTCAGACCAATTGAGATTTTGGCTCAATAGTAGTCCTAGATGTTTATGAGAGGTTATGTATTCTAATTTACATCGTTGAAATTGTAGTTTAGGAAGATAATAATTAGATCTTAATGTAAAGAATAATGCTTTTGTTTTGGATGGGTTGAATTTCATAAGCCATTTGGAAGACCACCTATCAAGAATTTCTAAATCATGATTCAAGATATATTCAATAGTTGCAACATTATATGAGGAACATTGCAACGAGTTGTCATCTGCAAATAATCTACATAATGAAATCATGTTTTCTGACACATCATTCACATAAATCAAAAAAAGTAAAGGATCAAGAACTGATCCTTGTGGTACACCAGCATTAATGTTTCTACTAGACGAAAAAATATCTTTATACATAACTTTCTGCCTTCTATTACATAAGTAACTCTCAAGCCAGGTAAGAATGTTACCACATAAACCGTATGTCTTTAATTTCAAAAGTAAACCTTTATGCCACAGTTTGTCGAACGCTTTGGACAGATCGCAAAATACCATGAAACAAAATTTTCCTTCATCGATATTCTTAACAATGCTGTGATAAGTTTCAAGTAATTGGTAAACAGTTGAGTGACCTGGCAAAAATCCTGCTTGAAATTTGTAAAATAAGTTATTTTGATGAAAGTAATTGTACACATGTTTAAATATAATTCTTTCCATAATTTTGCTAACGCAACTCAACAATGATACCGGTCTATAATTAGTTGCTACAGAAGGATCATCTTTTTTAAACAATGGTAATACATGAGCGAGTTTCCATTTACCTGGGAAGGCACTTTCTGCCAGCGACTTATTAAACAACAAACATAGCGGTTTAGAAACAGAATACATAGTAGATTTTAACATTTTGTGGCTTATTGCACCAGGATCTATTGCTTTATTAACAGGAAGTATTGATATTATATCAATAATTTCTTGCTCAGTAATTAATATATCACTCAGTGTATCATTGCATAAGTAATACAGTTCAGGTAACTGGTTTTGTGAGTCATCCACATTAGATATAGTAGAAAAATACTTATTAAACACATCAATCTTATCTTTATCTTAGAAAGCTATATTTTCATCTCCGCTATCAGAAATGCATTGTATAGGTGGGAAATCTTTATTTGGTTTTACATGAAAAGCATCTCTCAGCAACTTCCAGTATAATTTAGTATTGTTAACACTCGCATCAGACAACTGAAGGTCAATATTGTCATAATAATTCGATAACGCGTATTTTTTCATGTTGTTAACTTGATTTCTGAGTTTTCGATATTTAGCCCTATCAGCTTCATTTTTCTTTTTTCTTGCTATTTTATGTAGTCTGTTGCGTACTATTATATGTTTTCTAAGAACCGAGTCAAACCACGCTTTGTCCTTAGGACGAATAGTGACCGACTTTTCTGGAACACATTTTCGTACAGCCGATAAGAAATGAGTGGTAAAGTTTTCCGTGGCAGTGTCGACATCTTAGACGTTGTTTATTAAATTGTCCCAATCGCAGTCGTTAATTAAGAAATTAAGTTTCTCAAAATCCGCTTCTTTATACAGCCATACATTGCGCTTGTACGCATGATTAATTTTGTAGTTTCAAGGTGAGACACACATAAGTTGCTCTATGGTCGCTAAGATTCGCGCTTACATTTAAAGTTCCCGACTCTATTACGTCTACGCTTTGTGTAGTAAATATCGGATCAATAAGTGTTCGAGAGAAATTCGTGATTCTCGTTGGCTCGCTGATTCTGTTGATAAGATTACAATTGGATATTATATCATATATGATATGTGTGTGAGGAGTGCATAGAAGATCAACATTTATATCACCAACAAGTATGATTTTGTCAGAAAGCTCACCTATTTTGTCTAAAGACCAGGAAAAGTTTCTCCAAAAAGTGGAATCTGCGTGCGTAGGACGGTAGACACAACATAAGAAAAGTTGAGAGGTAAGATTATCAATTTCTAACAAGATAGCTTCAATATTGACAGGTTCAAGATCCATTCGTCTGTGAGCTCGAATATTATTACTTGTGTAAATAACGACTCCGCCTCCGAAAGAGTTTCGATCTTTGCGAAAAATACAATTAAAACCGTCTAAATAAATATCACTATTCAAAATGTTGTCGTCGAGATGCGTTTCAGTAAAGCACACAATATCAAATTCATTTACTCATGGCTTTAAGTGGGTCAATTTTGTTCCTGAGACTTCGAATATTTAGGTGTAAAATGTCAAGGACATTGTCATAAATAGGGCCTGGATTTGTTTCTATATCACCAGATATTAACAAAATAAAAGCAAAAAATTGCATGAAAAAAGTTATGTGTATAGACAGAATGTTACCAACATAAAAACTTTTCAAAAGACATTTTCGAGTCACTTGTTGGAATAAGTTAACACACACATTGACCGTGTCTTCCCAAATATCTTTTTTTTTAAATATATACTTTGGTGTTACACGTAACACACCATTTTTTTTAATAAAACGTTTGTGGGAATTCAGACAGTAGTTTGACACACAATATGTCAAATACTAACATTTTGAGATGTATAACTTAAGGAAGCGATTGCAAGGCGTCACGTGATCTACTCATGTGATGTTTAAAAAAAGAAGATTTACGGTAACCATTTCCGGAATAACAGCTGAATAAGGAGCGTGATTATGACTACGCCCATGACAAAAGGTCTTCGTGGCAATATTTTTAAAACAGAGAAAGAATAAGATAGATGTGTGATGTTGCAGAGTGTTGGTGAGCGTACGCAGATTTTTTTGAATCCCTGTGTTTTGTTTTGTTTGTTTGTTTTTTTTTTCGTTTTGACACGTCTACCTTTTGTCGTAGTTCTGAACACTGAAATCTATTTCATGAATAAATTTAATTCATATCTGGATCTTTATGTCCTCTAGTTTTATTTAAAATATTAGAATTTTATTTGAGATCGGTTTCTTTCCTATAGGATCTACATCTATGAATGTATTCATTTCCTAGAAGCTTCAGACGGCATGATTTTCTCAGTGATTATAATGAATATAAGCCTATATGGATGGACAGATAAACGAATGCGACTTTCACATATACGTGTATAGACCAGTTTGAGGTCGCATGTTGGACATGAACGTATTTTTAAAAATATCGCAGAGGAAATTGTTTTCCTCTGTAAGATCTTCTCTAGCATTTTCAACTCTTACATCGACCGTGTAAACATTGAATCGTTGGCACATTATTGCGTAAACATTTGTTGTGGTAAAATGTTTTATGCGTCGTATTTGGTAAAAATTGAAACTTAACACACTTCTTCTGACAGAAAAGAAAAGTTTCTTTTTGCAAGTTTTCACAAATCTAGCAAAAAATACGCGTGTAAGAATGACAGACGAAACTAAGAGAGGTTATTTCTGACAATCGAGGTACTACGGAGGTACCAGGTATACCAGAGAGACAAAATTATTTTGAGCATATACATTTATAAAAAAAAAAAAATTCAACTCATCATGCTCACGGGAATATATTTGAAAAATGAATTAATTTTTTTAAATTTCACGAGGACATGAACAAGGACGCTTCACCTCAGCATATTTCATGAACCGCGTGAGCATGAAGCGCAAATTTATAAATGTCATTCTACGATTATTTTTGAAACAAAACAGTTTGCACTATAGTTTTGACGTCAAGTGTGGCATTATGACGTCACAATGAAGATATGTAGGCTTACCTAGTTCATGAGAAACTGATTTGTTTTCTAACTTGCAATGAATCTAAAGGAAAAATATTTGCAAATGAAAATATCAAATAGTAAATCACCAAGATTTGCCAAATAAGATAATAGCTAGGATTTTTATATACGGTATATATTGCAGGTACAAGTTCTCTGAAATAACCTATTCATTCAATGTGTTCAAGTGACTTGCGCCCCCCCCCCCCCTCCTTTCCGATACCAAGTCACAGTGAAGAGAACTCGGTGAGTGTTCAGAGCATGAAAAATTTGGCCCTTAGACCACTGTGCACTGGTTTAGAATGTATATACTTATATTGATATAATAACGGAATGAATATTTTGGAGATGGGGAAATAAAAAAAAAATATGCATATTGTTGTTTTTTGTGTACATGATACTTATATCATTCTGCTATCATTCTGCTCTACGTATAAAATGAGCAACCACCACAAGATTTTCAGGAAAAAATATTTATTAATCTATACGTATTCTCTATAGTTTTTTTAACAGATTATGCATATTAAAGGTTCAGCAACAAACCATCAGATTAAGATTTATGAAATCTTTTAATATTTAAGGAAGGGGGGGGGGGGGTATTGAAATGCATGTAGCTTAAAAAAGAATGTGATGACCCCACTTCATATTTTAACCATAAGTCACTTATAATAATTGTTACAAAATATATTAATTTTAAGTAAATTCATTGGGCAATTTTTTGTGAAGACGTAGAAAACTGCTCTTGGGGTGAAAATATTACTGCAAATTTACAATGACTACTCCCCAAAGCAACTGTGGCATTAGTACATCTATCAATAGTTTCCGATACAACTTTTATTTTCGATGAATATAAAGCATATTATTTAATATCTGGTGAAAATTATTTAATTTGTTCCAATTTTGATACCTGTATGGCATACTTTAAATTTCACTACATAAATATCAAAATATTGAAAAACGGTGGTTACCATGGCAACCATATCTTCTTTATAACCCTGATGAGCATGGTTGAAATTTTCATATTATGATACCATTAACGTAAGGCAAATTATATGTAAAAATGAGAAAAATTCATAGAGCGGATTTTTTTCATGTACCCTTGCAATCTCTTCCTTAATAAGGATGATGAAAAAAGCAGGAAACAAGTCAAAACGCATCCATTGTTTTGAATAAATATACATGTATCAGAAAACTTAAAAATGGACACATGAATTGAGGGAAAACAGCATCCAGGTCCTGTAAAAGAACCGTGTCCCAGTTGAAAATTGGCTCTTTTTTCCCAAAATTTAAGTAACAATTCCCAACTGATGACCAAGTTCAATTTTTTTATGCTGTTTATATATAGAAATAACATGTTTTGAAATTATAATCATTTTTAAGGGACAAGTCCACTATTTAACTCTTTAATCAACAAATAAATATAAGGCAACAACATTTCCGAATTTGCCTATTTTTCGATTAAAAATTCACAATTAGAAGGGTACAGGGCCCTGTACTAAAAAGGATCAATTAAGCCCTGAAACTTGCTATTAGTCAGTATTTATATTTTCCCGTCACAAAAGTCCCAGTGTAAAATACGGGGTATGTTCATTGTGGCAGAATTTTTTTAAACCTGATAGATGCATGTAGGTTAGGGGACCCAATATTTAAAAAATTCATTAACATCCAAACAATGTTTACTTAATGTAAAAAAAAAAAACTAAATCTGTAAGAATATAAATGAATGTTCATGACTATTTATCATTGTTTATTTTTATATGTTTTTCTTAATGTAATTTGTAATTTAATTATTTCCTTTGCAAAGTAATTGTAAATGTATATTTATGTCATTCTGATATTAAATTTGAAAACAAAGATTTTTTTTAATTTGTTACAAAGATTTATAAAAGAAAAAAAACTTGTGTAATCTTGATGCAACATTTTTAATAAGGTTCCTGCATTACTCTTAGATTTGTAGGGACTATCTACCATAATTAAAACATTTTTTGTAAATACTTGATTTTTTTTAGATTTAATGTCAGACTGGTTTTAAGCTGCAATTCATACGGACAACGGGCATGCTGATTCCAATATCATCACCACCACCCACCCACCCACCCCCCCCCCCCACCCTGAGTATAATTAGTTTTAATTATATTATACAATATCAAATTAGTTTATTATACAATATCAAATTAATTAATTATACAATATCTAATAATTTTTAATTACTTTTCACCAAATTCATTTTTGGGAGTTGATAATATCAACTCTCTATGCACTTCCCCAGAACAAACAGTGTTTCGACCTAATCACTTCTCTGAAAGAAGAATCGTCAATGGAAAATTACCTCCGCTGACAAGAAATAGTACGTCAGAATGATCAAGAAATTTGATGAAATACACAATCAGAACAAACTCTTTATCAAGAAAATTATTTTTTTCAGTTTCAATACTTTGAAAACTTTTCATGCTACGACTAACTCTAAATAACAGTATTTGCAGTTGTAAAATTTCCCACACTCAGCCAAAGTGCGGAAGGTTTGAATAACCGGTTCAGCCTCTGATACGCGCGATAGTCAGTAATGTAAAGTGTCCTTTGCTGGCTACGCTGATTGGCTGATAAAAACTATCACTGACGTAGATTTTTTTCAAAATATCTCAAGGAAACCAAACTAGAACCACAGAGAAACAGAGAACTTCTAACAGATATCGTTACCTTGAGTTCATATTGCCTGGCAAAAAAAAAAAAAAAAAAAAAAAAAAAAAAAAAAAAAAAAAAAAAAAAACCTGGAGAAATAATTTGTTTCGTTCGATAGCAGACAATATTAATAACCAGTTTAACACAATTTGTCGACAAAATTGCATGGGGAGAAAAGAATCATTCATTAAACGTGTGAAGTTTTATTTTATCATTATCAGCCAGGGAAAAATGGGAAACCAGCTTGATGACGTGATCTCTGTTTATATGTACCAATAGCATCCATTCGACAAACCTCGGATGATTCTCTAGCCTTTATCATGTTTGAGGGATGAGTCGAAATAGTTCCTTGAACTTTTACTTTGAAGAAATTATAATTCCTGACAATAGTCAACAATGGTTATGTAGTAAACTTTGTATTCTCATTTAGGTAGGGGACTAAAAAGAATAGTCCAAACATCCGAGAAAATACTCATAATGATTCTTATGATCTTTATTCCAATGTCTGCAGCACTGAGCTACTTAAATCAGAGACATAAACATAAACTGCCTAAATTGTGCTTTTAGGTACAATTTCTTTCTTCAATTTTTTTTTTAATAAGTTCTTTTTTTTCATATATACGGCAGTAATTATCGATTGACTAAAGTGCACATAAAAGTAAAGTTTTTGCCATTGTAAATATGCATTTAATGTTAGTTGTTATTTAAATGTTTTCACTGTTTTCATTCGTCAGTAAATCTTTGGATCCACGCCTTGGCTTATACATTCAATATGCCATGTTTTGTGTATTTTGATCCCCTCTCGCTGGCCATCGTTTTACGCAATAGCCCAAATACAATGTTTATGTGTATTTTGAAGACCCACCACCACCCAAGTGATCCTACTTCTATTACTCTTAATGAACCCTGTGTAGTTTTGCTTTAAGATGGGCCATTTTAATAATTTGTTTACATCTCTATATTTAGAAATCGTGTCATCATCAGGTCCTTTGCCAGACCACCAGCTTATATTATCAATGGCAGCTTACACTAGTACTTCACTTCCGGATTCAAACTTAATGTGTCATCTCCCGAGGGAGATGACAATAATATTATACATGTATAGGTACTCCAAAAACATTACCCTCGTCACTCATCTGGAAAATGTATAGATCAGATTCAGAATCCAAAGCAAGTCTGGAAGTGTCCATCCCTAGATACATCATCCATGCCAATTTTCTTAAAATATGGCTAGAAATTCACTCATGTGGAAAATCTAGGTCAGGTCCAGCATCCAAAGCAGGTTGGTGTACATTCCTTGATGCATAATCCATGCAAGTTTGGTCCAGGTAGAGCTTATAATTAGTTAATTAGGAATGGACCTGCACTAAAAACTGGTCACTCATCTGGAAAATCTAGGTCAGATCCAGCATCTAAAGCAAGTGTGGTAGTGTCCATCCCTAGATGTATCATCCATGCAAGTTTGGTCCAAGTAGGGCTTATAATTACTTGGAAATGGACTTGCTCCTAAAACTTAATCCTGAACGCAGACGCTAACGCTGGGGGTATAGCATAAGATCATCAAGACTTTGTCGAGGTGGGATAAAAATGTATCATTCTGCTTGATGTTACATTTAAAATATGTACAACCTAAATGCATTTCTGAAGTAGAAATTGTCTTATTTTTATACTTAATTATAGAAAATTAAATTATAAGGAATAAATTTAATAACTATCCAAGTTTGACTAAAAATGGCCCAGTGGTTCTTTAGAAAAAAAGTCAAAAATGTGAAGAGTTTACAGACAACAGGCAGACACAAGACATCCTTTTATCAGAAAAGCTTACTTGAGCTATTGGCTCTTAACCCTTTAACCCCCAGAGACGCATTTGGACGCATTTTCAGCATCACAGATATTTAACTGTTGGCGTTTTCTAAATATTCGGGTCACAACAAAACAATAGATATTTTCTGAAACTAGAGAAGAAACTAAACATGTTTTCTACTCAAAATTTGTCTGTGCGATGTTTAGAAATTATCATAATCTTGAATTGAATATTGCATATCATTGCAGGAAGTTATGGTGTCCGGATAGGGCCATTTGCAAAAGCTCAACCGTGCGTTCAGAAGAACACGCTGTCGCGCTAACACACAACACGCTGTCACGCTAACACACAACGCGCTGTCACGCTAACACAAGTTCGTACAACACGATGTCACGCTAACACACAACGCGCTGTCACGCTAACACAAGTTCGCATAACGCGCCGTCGCGCTAACACGCTTTCAAGCATTACGTCGTCGCGCTAACACACAACGCGCTGTCACGCTAACACAAGTTCGCACAACACACCGTCGCGCTGTCACACAACTCGCTAACACAACTTTGCACAGTCTACAGGGAAGTCGTGTACGGAAATGACTCAACTGCGCATGCTGATTGAACTAATACACGTGTAATGGAGGGATATTCGTCTTTAACCATATCAGAAAACCCAAAGGACATAACTCGTAAATATTACACTGTATTTAAATGCTATTTAATGGTTTTACAGAAGGGTTTTTTTTTTTAATCAAATGAAAATTTAGAAATTATAAAGCTTAGAAACCGAATTTAATCATTACATTTACAAATTCATACGTGTAGTAAGTTATTATCTCTTGTCCCATTGTATGAACTTTTATTAATGAATTTTTAATTGAAATATATTTTACTGATGGCTTAATAGGAATGGAAAACAAAACCTTTATATTATAAACTTTCTCCAGGGAGTGGAAATCTAACATATTATGAATATAGCGATATTACTATAGTAATTACAGAGTCGATCTGGTATTCAGGTGCTTGTGTCTTTGCTCATGAATATGTACGATAACTTCATGAACTATGTACATATCATGATATGCAATAAATAAAAAGTTATAAAGGTAGCGTACACATGAACAAAGACCCAAGCACCTGTGATTGTGTAATTTTGTGTAGAAGGGGAATTAAATGGTAAAATAATTACCTAAGTTTTACCATGCAGTAGTCAGTAGTTGGATTTATAATAATTTGTTCTTTTTCTTATTGATATTAAAGGGGAAGACCTCATTCGAGAATACTTTTATGGTGTATACACAAATCTGGAGATATGTGGTATCCTGCTCTTGCGACACAAAATAGTAATAAGGTACATGTAATATTTGAAAATTGAAATTGATCTGCCTGGTGCCAAGTAGTCAAAATCTAGGTAATGTGATTACTCAAGTGTACATAGTTATTTTACAGTCTGTCATATATAACACCCATTTATTTTGTATCTAGGAAACCTCTAGAACACGCTTATGTTCTATTATGGGTATTTCTTTTTAAGAAGAGTTCACATAGATCTGCCCAGAACAGGGTGGACTCTAGTCAGCACCAGTTCGGAACTAGAAGAAATAGGAAAAATTTGAAATAAATCAACTTTTTAACATAAAAGAAGGAAATTCTTTACCTGAGAAATCATTAATTGCATTACAATTTCCTGTTGCAAGTGACCGCACTTTATTAATTTTGTTCGGTGATCACTAACTAATCCAAACCATAAAAATGATCAATTGATTGTTGAAAAACAAAAATTTAAAGAAATTATCCCTAAATAATATCACACAATAAAGTGCAAATGCATGCATGTCTATTCATATTGAAGTCATTTGTCATATTAAGAAACTCCCTAGCTTTGATTTAGTAAATAATGTGAAGCTTGACACAAAATTTTTAACTGTATTGAGAGAAATCAATTACTTTACTAATATGTTGTAATTTGCCCCCCCCCCCTCCAAAGAGAGAGAGAGAGAGAGAGAGAGAGAGAGAGAGAGAGAGAGAGAGAGAGAAACAGAGAGAAAAGAAACATGAAAAATCCAAAACCCACAAATCATATTAACTGACAGAATTACTGAATTTTAAGAAAATGTTAAATAATAGAATATTTCTGAAAATTTGTTTTATTGATCAGCACAATTTGTATCCAAGGCAAACAAAATATCAGTTTTTTATTGATTGAATTTTTACATCCAGTGTGAGACATCTGAAAAGGATAATGGCAATGATGGGACTTAGAAGACGGATGCTGCAAAACATTGTTGAGGCATCTTGTGTTATCATGGTAAGATTAAAATTATTAAAATAATTGAAAGTAGAGAATTAATCATAAGTAGTATAAGCAGCCTGGCTGGCCGGATCAACTGAGTGCACTTTTTGTCCCCCTCAATGTAGGATATGGCTGGTTCAATCTAGTACACACCCTGGAAAAACCCATGAGGAAGAAAAAAGTCGTGTGCAAAGGGGGTACGTTTGATCTACGTTTGTGCTTACTGTGTGTAAAATCGCTGAGTCAGTAATACATAAGCAATACACACAAAAACTTGGCATCGATTCAAATCACAGCTACCTATGCATTGTGACGTCATGTGTCATTCATACAGTTAGCTTCTCTCTCTATTTTCTCAAAACCGAAAAAAAAAAAAAACAATAACACAGAAAAAGTTTGTAAGATGATTTATTCAAAGTAAAAAAATGTACATAATTTTACTTTTTCTTCTGGAGTTTCAGTGGCTGTTTCTTCTCCGTCTGAGTTGTAGTACTAGCAGGAAGTTTCCTTTTGTTGTTACCCTGAATTTTATCCTGGTGACTGGTCTTATGTTCCTGATGGGTGGTCTTGTTTTCTTGAGCCTTTTTCTCCAGTTTTTCTACTTCTTTGACTAATTCCATACTGTTATCTGTACACTGATGGGCCCAATGTCCAAAATTTCCACACTTGTAGCATAAGTTCTGTTTTTTTTTTTTTTCTGGGACAGTCCGGGGCCCAATGTCCTAGCTTTTTACATATAAGACATGGGTCTGTCTGTTTATTTTTCTTGGCAGCTCCTGTGTCTTCATTTTTCTGGTAGGAGTTTCCTCTCATGTTTTCTTCCATTCTAGCGACTTTAACTTCTAATCGGGAAAATTTCCTACGTATCAAACAAAATTCACTGGTGTTGTACTCTTTCAGTTGAGTCAGCATGTTAACAATGCCATCCAGAGTCGTGGTTAAGATGCCCATATCTTCCTTTGTCATGGGTTCTGGCATATTATAAAGTCCCAGATCAAATCCGATCGGATCCTGCGTGTCAGGCATTGTCGGTAGAGCATATCCCAACCCTTCATTGCTAGCTGGAATATAATAACGATTTTCCACGGAATTCATCATCGCCTGTGCCATATTTTTTTTAAGTCTGTCAAGTTCGAAGTGCCCACTAAAAATGATCCTAAATTTCCAGCTCTGGTTTATATACCCTTTTGGATTTCGTGTGCAAAAATAGGTTTGACTTACGTTTGTACCCTCTCGCTTAGTACCTTCTCTCGTTTTACCTACGTTTTGCTGAGTCAGTTAACTGTACGTTCTGTGTACGTCTTGTATAGATACATGTTTTGGTTTTTTCCAACGGAGAACAGGGTATAAATAAGAAAACATTTCTTGTCATTTCTTCACAATTGACTATCATGTCAACACATAAACACACTCACTCTTTGGTGTTGGAAGGGTATGATTTTTTAATGCGATGTATAGAGAAAAATCAAGAACCTCTCCCCCCAGAAGCAGAACCAGTGTTCCAGAGAGCGACGACCATGATAGAAAACACTCAGGACTTGTGTTTACAATGCCTGGCTTTATTACATCGTCCCACAGTGGGGAGACTAGCCATCTTACATTTCCTTTGTCAACGGATCAAAAAGACTACCAGAAAAAAATGTACGGGATGAAAATGAGCGAATATTTAGGAAAACCTTACAGTTTCCTATGTCATCCCGAAGGGAGCAAAGTGTTTCTACTCTGGAAGGAAATAGAAGCGGTAGAGAAAATATGCATCCAATACGGGATGAAATATGTGGAAATTTCAGAAATGCTAAGAGGCACAAGTGTGTAACTTTTGATACCAGCCTCAATGAAATTTATCATTTACCACCCGAAGATCGAAAAAGTCCATGGATGGCTATAGTAGCAGATCGATTACGATTTCAGAGGAGAATTCGACAGTTTGAACAATTATTAAAGAAAATATAAAAACAAGATTGAACACACAATAAGTCTTCGTTATTATTTCTATACGAATATGACGCCATCTTGTGCCCTTTTTTAGACGCTGAGATTTTATTTTTTGTTTATTAAGAAAAATCTATCCCCATTACAATTAAAGTAGATATAGATTGATTTTAAACTAATCCGATTCTGTTTATCTCAAATCTTAAAAGGTGAGGATTCCTTAAAAAAAAAAAATCATGCCTATGTGTATAGAATGCTGTGTCTTGTAATAAGACAAGGTGTTTTTTTCAATATCGTTATTTATAAAACATCAAGACTTTCCCACTGGAAATAAAGTGGATTCAGATTGTTTTTCAACCAAACTGATTTTATTTATTTAAAAATTCCAGTCAGAAAAGGTCACGATTTAAAAAAATCCTATATTCTCTATACAAGTCTATACAGTGATTTTCTAAAAAAAAAAAAAAAAAAAAATGGCCGACCTTCGCCTTCTTGTGTCTATGCCTAAACCGACTCTGGCTATATTTTTACACTTGAAACCATTCATTTGATTTAAAAACAGCATCAACACTTTTCCCTAGGTTTAATCTCATTGTATAGATTAAGGTTTCCTTGTATCACACTCTAAAAAAGGGTTAAAATACTTATTTTACGTATTCAGGTGACCCGATTTTAGTCCTTCGGTTCAACATCAATGCTTCTTTTCTAGACGACAGATAAATGTCATGCATCAAAAAGACTGTGAAATCATGCCTGAAACTTACCTTCATCTTATGGCTAAGATGTTTGAAAGTATTTCTAATCCTATAATATGTTATTCACTCCAATGTATAGATTATGAAGCACAAAATAACACAATTTGACGTCGCCATGATTTTTTTGGCTCTCGCCTTTAGGGTGCTCTCTTTTACGCTCGCGCTGTGCGCATAAATACGGCAGCTTACCAGAGCTCAGTGTCATTCGTTAGTATCAGTTTTCCTGACACGCCACGATGGCTGAGGACGATGTCCAAAACTTCTACATTATTCCAGGGGTTGAGATCGTAAATGTCTGGATCGTTAGAGATGTATCAACGGGGAGGGAGCTAGCTCGCTGGCCGATAGCTACCCTAACCTAGCCAGCGACCTGATAAGGGGGGGAAGACGAAGACGACGACAAAGAAGAAGAAGACGACGTAACCCTTCTAGCAGTGAAGATGACCAGCTAAGGAGAAGGAGGAGGACAGAATCACCACCACCTGCTTCCTATTCGGCCCCTCTGAGTAGTCCGGAACGAGTGTGTACGGTAGCGAGAAAATAAGACAATAGGTGTCACTGCAGCATTATACAGAAGGGCACTCGCCCGATATCACAGGAAGTTACGCAACATTACGGCGACCGGTAGACCTGTCTGTTCTTCAACACAATTTTGAGCAATTTAACACACCTCTCACCCTCTTTTTAGAATAAATATTGCTATTCTAAATAAAAAATACTACTAGATTTATATGAGATAAATTAAAATGAATTATCAAGTATCAATTACAAATAATATGTAAAAAGCAAAGTTCTGGAAAGACACAAACTTTTAAGATTTATCTGCAATTTCTAACAAACAAAGAATAATACAATGTAATTTGATAACTACTATAGTGTTGCAAAAACATGGTTTTCAGGGGTTTCTTTCTAATATTTTCTGTTAAGTCGGGTTAGTGTGCGACGCACATTTCAAGGAAGGGTAAGGTGAGAGAACAATTATAATGAATGTGTTGTCGCTTGCAATTACCATAGATGATAAACATTTTGAAGATGCATGTAAAGTTTGTTTATCAACTTAAAAAAAAAAAAATAAAAAAACAAACAAACTGAACATAATTCTAAGTTACCGTATATTATCTGAACTTTTAATCAACAATTTAAGAATAATTATTCGAAAATAATTTACATACAACAAGATCAGAAGAATAAAAATTTATTCTCAGTCGGATTTATACTGTATCTAAAACTATCTTCATTCACTTCGCCTGGATAAATATTGATTTTTTTTTTGGAGAGAGAGAGACACGAACAGCAACTCGGCACGGGAGATGTTGGGGACCTACAATGTATAGTATTAACCTTATTTATAAGAAAAAAGAACGATATAAAATATTAATCAAAACTGAAACAAATGAAGAAAAAAATACTAATAATAACGATAAAGATTGTATATTGTACCAAGTGGCCACATAGATTTTCACCCTGCAAAGTAGCAAATGAATCCATTTCAGGTATACTATATAGATATTGGGTACATGTATTTCATGTAACTTGGAGAATATACGTGTATGCTAATATTGAAGATTAAATCTCATTTTGATGTTTTGATCAATATTTCGTTGAGCTTTTTGAATCAACTGGCGGCATTTAAAATTACAGTCGTGTATTTTCCATGTGCAACAGGAAAGAACAGTCACTATTAATGAAAGAGGATCATGTATTAAGTTAGAAATACATTTCATACTAATTCTCTATTACACATGTAAATATTTCTACGATAATTCATTGCACTTTAATACATTTCATGATTTTGTTTACTGTGTTTAACGGATTCGGCTTCAGAGTGTCAGTACTAGTGATAATTCGGATACACCTTAATAATTAATATTTTTTCTGTCGGAGTTACGCGGATGAAATGAATTCAGTATCAGTTTACATATCCAATTCAAACAAGACCCTTAACTTCTTGCTGTGAATAAAAATATCAATTTCTGTTATTTTCCTTTGCAAATCAAACTATACATTCCCTTCCTTGTGCACCCGTACTATCCTAAAATTGTCTGCACATCTTAGATCACCGACAAATAACATTTACATGTATCTAACGGAATTCTACCAAATCACGAGTCAAGCTCTTTCATTCCCTTGAATTGTCGCTTGAGTGCACAGAAACTAAATTTGCATATATTAAGAACTGACATACCCCTTAAAATGAAAATGCTAATTATTAAAATAAAATGATAGATAATAATCATACACTGTAGGTATGAAGCGCCTTTTGGTGAAAATAAAATCGCAAAAGATTATAGCCCCCCCCCCCCTTAATTTCAAAATTTGCTTAAGGGCAAGTTTCTTTGAGTAAATATACAGTCATAAGTATATTCTGCCATTATCCTGTTTCAAGATGTCCAACTGTCCAACAATTTAGTTTTCTAAAATTAGGCAGTGATTGATTTTTCTCGTGTAAATTTGGACCTGTATACTGTACTCATGGTTTTCAAGCATGGAAATAATTTTCGTGCACATTTCGACCTTGCACTCTGCATTCATGGCCTTTGAACAGTGAGGGATCTTTCTCGTGAATCCTCTCTTACATTTAATAAAGTTAAACTCTATACTCCACAGATAAGAGGTCTTCCCACATTTATTTCAAAGTTTGTGAAAAGAGGGTTTATTATGGCGTCTACGTAATACATTCGAAGTTGTTTTTCCGTTAGTCGGAAAGGCCCGAGAAGTTGCGATTGATCAATTTCACGTTGTAAAAGCTTGAATAAAATTGTTATGTTTTAAACACAGTGGAATTACTTAAAAGAAACTCTGAAACACTGAGGAAAACAACATCGATCGCTGAAGTTAAGATTAAGTACTCTACAACAGTAATAAGTGAACATCGGTGTTCATTTCAACGATTTCTTTATTTTTTTTTTTTAATTCGGCAATCAACCAGATTTATGATATATTAAATTTAATTGATAGAAAATTTGTGAAACTACCATTAACTCAGTTTTGCTCTGATCATGCAGAGTGGTCAATCAGTTTGTACATGTATATTTACTCCTTACACCAGTGGTCAAGCGCAGGCATAGAACAATAGGCAATGAGGGCCTATTGATATAAACTGACCACTGCAAATTTCATATTATTAAGATATACAAGAACGTATCTTGGTCCCGCCTCACTGCTTTAGCATGTGTAAGGTAAACGAATAAAAGAGAAGGCGTCGGACGAATCAGCGATTTTCATTATTTCGTAAGATAATTTTGGAAAATATGGTTTCATTGCGTAAATTAAAAGCAGTTTAAGAATCCTCTGAAATATGAGATCGACACAATAAAGTTTGCCTTTGCTCAAAACATTGGAAAAGAAAGAAAAGAAGCGTTGCATTAACACGATTCCTTGAACGTCTTAAAATTACGAGGAGAGAGAAATAATTAATATGTGTGCTGCCTATCACTGTATGTAGCTCATTACATGAATAAATTATATTGTTCAATATTATTTGAATACGACTTAAATAAATATATAATAATAATTTAAATTAATTGAATACGACTGAGAATTTAAATTTTATCGAACATTTATTCAAGTTTTTTTTATACCATCAGTCTTTCTGCACTCTAGTACATTAGCCACCGCAATTTCCATCATAGACATATTTTTTAACAATTTATATCGGCAATTGTTACCTTCCTTGTAGAGGAACTGCTTTTTTTCAACAAATTCAAAGAAAGTCTGAAAATATACTTTCCTGTTACTTGATTAAAAAAAATTACAAACATGTATTTCCGATCGATGTAAACTGGAATCAATACGTTAAAATACATTAAAAAGGGCATATTTAGCATCCGCCTGCGATGGTATGAATTAATGAAAACCAATTTGTTAATTAATTTATTTATTTTAGATTTAACAGGGATAAAAATAAAGTACAATTATTCCACACAATAATTATTTAAACTTGATTCACGCATAATTAGTTGTACATCGTATTATGAATTATTTTACAGATATCAATAAAAAAAAATGTTAGTTTAAACAGTTTAACTGTCTTGAAACTCGCATTTTATTTCAGAATATTATTGAGATTAAATTAAGATTGTTTCTAAATTGAAAGTATAATACACACAAACATTTTCACACCACTGCAGCCTCCCTGAGAGCGAGAACAATAGGGACAGTAATTATCAGTAAATGTCAGCACTTGTCTAAGTTTTTCAGCAGGGACAGTAAACGGGTCAGTAATTGTCTAAGTTTATCAGCACCGACTAAGATTGTCAGCACTTTTCTAAGTTTATCAGCACCGGCAGTAAAAAGGTCAGTAATTGTCTAAGTTTATCAGTAAAAAAAATGGGAATGTCAGTACGTTTCTGACTTAGTAGTGATAGAAACGTATAAGCACCAGGTCACTTTTTTTTTTTTTTTTTTTTTTTTTTTTTGAAATTTAAAAAAATTAATCATTTTTTTAAAAATGAAATAACATAAAAACATTTTTTTTTATATAACACAGTCAATATTTATAACACACATTCAATGTTTATGAAGAATGTACACTTGTTTTTGATAAGTGTGTACAAATTGTTCAATATATTGTCTATAATGAGTCCAATTTCCTCCTGCTAAACCACATCCTATTTTATAAGGAAAGGCATAAGTCTGGTAAGGTAAAGTTTTCAATTCTTGTAAACAAGCTTAAAACCATTCTTCTCTATTTTTTGGTGTATCTTGATAATAAGGTAGGCGATTATAATGTCCTGTTCCATAATCCCATTGAGCTAACAGACAAATGACTACGGGTTTTTGTAAAGAAAACACTTTAAGGGTGCCTGGAATTCCTCTATCTTCTTCTAGGGCTAAATTTCTAGACCTTAAAGGTCTGCGGGTAGCATATAGGTTAGCTCTGGGGTATTTCATAGCTATACTTTGACTCAATCCATGAGCTTTTACAGTCAAACAATTACATTGATGTACAATAGCTTCTACAGGAAAGTTTAATAAATCTCCTGGTATCTCCTGTAAACTCATGTTTGGTAATTTTTTTTTTTTCAATGTCACACCTTTATATATATATATATATATATATATATATATATATATATATATATATATATATATATATATATATATATATATAACCTGAACAAAATAACAACAATAACAAAACTGTTAAAATTTTTAATTTGTATTTTCAAGTTTCTTGATCATCTCTCTCTTTTACATTGAAAATTTTCTACAGGCACCAATTTCCCATTTCCCGAATTCATCTCTGGACTGTAATTCTTTGTTTCTCTCCTCAGGTTTCAGAATTCCATATTCTTCATAGTTGCCACCTTGCCTGTAAAACATTCTTTCTAATTCTGGTGTACTGTGAGACATAATAAAATCTGCTTCACTGTGAATTCTAAACACATCCAGTCCTCCTACAAGTTCTTTCATTTAAATGAAACCCCTGATTTGATGCACTTTTCCTGTCCAGGGATGAATTTCCTTTTTTAGGATCCGGTACTGAAATTCATCTTCACTGCTCATAAACATATCTATATCTTCTTCTTCTCTCACCTCATGGATGACAAATGTCCAGTTAGTGGCTACTCTGTGACTTCTGTATGAGTCCTTTGGGTCATGGATCTCATCATACTTCTTGAAAACATTACAGGGTTCTTCATCCTCCAGAGTTTTCACTTCTATTCTTCTTTGAGGACTGGGATGTTCTTCTTCCATAGGCATGATCAACCTTTTTTCTAATAACTGTTGTTTCTCCTCATCTATATCCATAGGCTCTATTTTTTTTTCCAAACTGACTTTGACTCATGGTTATACTCAACTGATCATGTTCATTCTCACACCTTGTATTTATACCCTCAGGGGTGGTGTGCCAAAAAAAAAATGTTTTACCCACGTTTTTACAGAGACAGTACTGTGTACGTTTTATTTACGTTATGCTGAGTCAGTCACTACACAAACCTTATATTATGACGTCATACTTGGCAGTGATTCACAGTCTAAGCAAAAACCACACACACAAGCTCAATGTTAAAAACATTTTTTTATTCAAGTAAATCTACAATCTCTTGGAATTAATTCTTTGTTTCTCATTTCAGGTTCTAAAGTCCCATATTCTTCATAGTTGCCACCTTGCATATAAAATGTTCTTTCTAATTCTGGTGTGCTGTGAGGCATATCAAAACAGGTTAACCAATGAATGATTTTGTACCTGTCTTTCTCATTGATCCAGTGTTTCATTTGAATGAATCCTCTCACATGATGAAGTTTTCCTGTTTCTGGATGCATTTCTTTTTGTAAGATCAAGTATTGATAATCACTTCTAATGATTTGATCTATATCCTCCTGGTGACCCCCAGTTCAATTAAATATCCAATTAGCAGCTCTTCTAAATCTCTCCTTTTTAAATTTGGCAATATAATGATTGCCTGGATCTTCTTTATGTTTGTTCTCATAATGAGTTCTAATGTCTTTCAAGAGTTGAGTTCTGATTTCCATGATTAATCCTTCTGTCAGACTCATGTTTGAAAAAATGATTTTTTTTTTTTTTGTGACACTTTTTTATATAGATAACAACTCCCTCTCAAGATATTTAAATTATTTTTATTCAGATTCTACAATGATTCTTCTCTTGGTTTAGAATCCTGTGTCAATCTTTTCTTTTTTTTTCTCAAAATACTTTTTTTTTTTTTTTTGGACACATCTTGGCTTCTTCTGCAGTCAGAGGTCTTTCAGGATAATCTTTTTTTGGTAATAAAAGGGTATATTCTTCATTGGCTTTTTCTTCTTCTGCAGTCAAGGGTCTTTCAATGTAATCTCTCACATCATTAAGAACACCCTTTTCTGGACATAATTGATTATATTTTTCACGAGAAATGATCTCAATAGTCCCATCCTCATGTATTTGAATTGGTATAACTCTATCCACATCTTCCTCTCTCAGAACTCTTTTTCCAAATTGAATTTTACTTTTTTCTTTACTGGACGTGTTACCCATGGTTAAGACAAATCAATAACTGATATATTTTTCATTTTACACCTTGTATTTATACCTTTTTTTCTATCTATATTTAGTATCACCCCCTTTTTTTATTAAAAAAAAAAACAAGAACAGATTTTTTTTTTTTCAATTCTTTATTGATAACAATAACAACAACAACAATTACAATACATTTTGATAGAAACATTGACAAGTTTGTCCATGACCCTTAGGTCTTTTATGATAAGTGTCTTTAAACCATTGAGCTACATAATGATCTCTTTGTAAAACTGTGTACTATGGTCAAAGGGAAATAACCACTCATCTGCGGTTTTTCTCTTCTTGTGTCTTTGATGTAAATAATACATGCAATATTGTCCACATACATCTGTATTCCAATCTTGATATCGGTACAGATTAAAAATCCATTGGTGAGCATGACGATGGATAAAATCTTGAATTTCTTTTTGTAAGGGAGGAAATCCACAAGAATCAAAATATTCGATGACTGGACTGCTCAAATACAAACATACCCAATGTTCTCCAGGTTTATCTTGAGGATCCGTATTCACCACAATGGCTTTTTCTTTAGGTCTTAATTGATCCGGTAATAAATCTAAGGGATAAACGCCAACAAAAGAACTCTTTAATTCTCTGGATAAGACTTCTTTTAACTGTCCTGTATCCATTAGTAATCAATACTGACTTCTCTCTGTTTGTTGATTTCTAACAGATTATCGAATTCTGCATCCACCACACAATTTAAGGTGTAACCGTATTGTTCGTAAATTGGACTTCTACTCTCAGATTTCCGGTTTCTATGATGTGGAATTTATCCGATTGCGCTTCTTGATCTTTAGTGAAATCCCAGCCCCATAAAGTGTATCCGTTTTTATACTCTTCTAGGGTGATGTCCGGGGCCCAATCTTCTCCTAATTTTCCCAGTGCTTGATATAAACTCAGATAAGATCTCAGATATACGTCTTCATTGAAATTAGGTTCGAAACAACGAGTACTCATGTTCTCTCCGTTGATACTGACATCTAATTTCTTAATTCCCACGTTTTGGAAATGAAACGGATTTTTAGTTTTATCTCCGTTAAAAGCAGCATTGTCCACAAAGCCTAAAATGATGCGTTTAGGCATCTGGCCTTGAAACAGATGATCCGTGATTTTAGATTGAGTTCCTGTGGGTATGGTAAAGGTTTTCACTTCGACTCTTCTCAAAGGATATTTAGCTCTGTGAGTGTTCAAACCTTGATTAATGCCATTCATCATGACTGCCATGGGTTTGACTTTTCTCACCCACAAGATCATGCTCAATATTTTTGACTTTTCCCGTACTTCCTGCTTTGATCATCATATAGAACTGAGGTTTAGCTCGATCGAATCTCAAACGAACGTCTACTCCATTGGGTAGAAATCGGTCTTGTTGAAATAAATCCAGATGTAAACAATCAAACAAGGTTATTTTCTTACTATCATTTATGGCCTAGTGACGTTTTCTAAATCCTTCGTTTTTAGAATTGGCCGGTAACTTTGGGATGATAGGTTCGTCAATGGTCACAGTATCACCACTTACACCCTTGGTTACATCAAATGTCTTATTTTGAGCCACTCCAAGGTCTGCTACCCCACTTCGTCCATGTGTCCTGCTGTATCTTTTTCCCACAGACTACAAGCTCTCATCTGTGTCATTAAAGTTCTGGGTTTGTAAGAAAGTAATTTCTCCAGATAAGCTTTGTAAGGATAAGTATCTGTTCCAGGAGTCACTATTTTTCCATTGACACTGAGATCGATTTCCGTAAACAAGGAATGTAAGATATTATTCACCGGGGCGCAAGTATTCCCAGCCCCAGTCAGATTAGTACCATCATCTTTGGTAAATTTACACACCATTTGAACATACGTTTGAGATAAATCCAGATATTGATCTCCTTGTTCTTTAATTTTAAATTCAATGGGAGCCGTATCCGAGTCCAAAGTACTGGAAATGGGGTAATATTCTTCCCATTTGGAGTCTTCTAAAGCAATATTAGTCGGGGGGACTTGGAACAATTGTAAATTGTTCATTGCACACGCACAGGAATCTGGTTGCAACATGATGTGTCTACTAGGATTGATTTTTCACAAATGAAGGTCAATATCACTCGACTCCCCTATTTATAGTGTCAATCAAAGATATTTAAAGGACGTGTTGTTTTCTTAGTCTTCCTCCTTGTTTTTTTTCTTTTTCTCTTAGGACCTCCTCGGGCTAACACAGGTGTCTTTTTTTCTTCTTTTCTTAGTACCTCCTAGATTCATTCTTTGTTTCACCATTCCCGAAGTATTTTTCAGGGAATGTACTCCGTGAGTTTTCACAGCGTCTTTTAAAGATCTCTTATTTTCTAACACATCTAATCCCGTTCTAGCAGCAGCAGTCAAGGCATGTTTAGCTCCCGTTTTCAGTAAATCTGTAAAAAATCCTCTGCCTCTCTGTCGTCTTTTTCTTCTTGTTATTTTAATCACCATTCCCGATCCCCTCTGTTTTTTCATTCTCTTTCTTCTTCTTTTCTTAGTACCTCCTAAATTCATTCTTTGTTTCACCATTCCCGAAGTATTTTTCAGGGAATGTACTCCGTGAGTTTTGACAGCGTCTTTTAAAGATCTCTTATTTTCTAACAGATCTAATCCCGTTCTAGCAGCAGCGGTCAAGGCGTGTTTAGCCCCCCATTTCAGTAAATCCGTAAAAAATCCTTCCCCTCTTTGATAGTTTTGGGGTGGATAATAATAAGGTGGGGTGGTTGCTGTTGGCCTCCTCCAAATAATCCTCCTATTAAGGGAGCTGCTACTTTAAACAAGGATCCTAAAATACCGTGTCCTTTTTGACGTAATAAACCTCTATGATAGACAAACTGTCCGTGTCCTCTTTGTCTCAATAATCCGGGATGATACTGCATGTTTCATGACTCGTGTCAGACTGACCTAAATGCACTCAAGTGACTCCTTTTTATACCCTGTCTTACGGTTGAATACAATACAGACAGCATACCAGAAAAGCCATCACTCCCAATAGGATGTAACAAAAAAGCTGTACACTCATCTCAGTACACTTTTTTGAAATGAAGTTTCACGACCGATTTTCCACTTTAAAAAGACATGGGAGTCCCTAAAGGAGTCATGATATGAATCTCAATGCTATCGAATTTTTTTTACTCAGTTTCAAATATTCCGCTCTGAAGAGTTCTCATTTAGCTTGTTTTTTATCTTCCAGATTGAGTGTACAAGGAACCACTCTTAATAATTTCAAGGCATTGGATCCTACCGTCTGGGGTTCAATCAAGTCACAATACACGTACATGGATTTCAGATTTTCATATAAATCTACGGTATTGTTGCCCATGTAACTAACGTTGATCCATTTGGTCATGTTTTCTGTATCGTTCTGAAGAATCACCTTCTTACTTTCTATTCCTAGCTTATAAGCTAAGGCTATGGGAAAACGAATGCATAAGGGATATTTTCTAAGTTCTTTCCCGATAAACTGATACATCACTTTATCATGTTTGTCATGATTTATTAATTTCATGGCATTCTCTTTTTTAGAATCATCCAAAAACTTCCATATTTTTTTCAAACTTCTTTCCAGTCCAAGACTGATTTCATCTGTTAAAGCCATGGGATGAATGTAAGGCCTCGGTCTAAAGTGAATTCGCCTAATTTCCATCTTCTGGTCTATCCTTATGAGATTAGCAAATTCAGTATGGGCCCAATCTAACAGTACAGGACATTGGCTTAATGGCATCGCTTCTATGGTTTTCATTTTAAATCTGTCCCATTTAAAAACATTAGGTTCTTGGACTCTTGGAGCATAAAACTGAGGGAGCAGGATGTCAAAATAAGCTTCCTCTTCTGTGATGTTTTTCAATAAAATGAAATACATCAATTCTGTTAAAGCCACTTCCCATTGTCCATCTGTTAAATCTACTGTTTGTGGTAATAAGGTTTTAAATTGAGCAGTCGTATTACTCGGAAAAGATTGCATGGACCCATCACTGGGTAAAGTCATGTAAAAACTACTGCTCTCGGCCATGTTCAGTGAGATACTGAGACAAAATAACTTATGACCCTTCTATTTATAACAACAATTTTTTTTTTTTTTTTTTTAATTTATTTGGCATATTATTACACTTCTTCTTCTTCCTCCTCGGATCTGTAAGGAATTACTGTCTCAAAACACTGGTTCTCTTCGTTTTCCAAGCTATCTTTAATCTGGGAAAAAGGAATACAACAATACACGTACTCTGTAGGACAGTAATAGCTAGGAATCCTCAGTCGATCTTTTTTCTGGTTCCAGAACAAATCACGAAGACAGTATTCTATATTCCAGCACCATTCACCTTCAGCCAGAACAACACTAGTCTGGAATTTACAACAACCTCGGATCACCCATTTGTACTGCTGATGATGATGGTATATTTTTACCCTCACCTTAGATCCTTTAGGATGATAGAATTTCTGTCTTTTTTCCAACCACACATCTTGAGTAGATATTCCTAGATGACTTTCAAAATAATCCAGGATTGCTCCTATTTTAGTTTTCATCCAGGGTCCCTGGATGTAAATACATCCAAATAAACTCTCACAATACCAACGATACTGCATATTTTGCGTCTGACTTTTGGACTTGACTTTTTCAGAATGATTTTTTTTTTGTCATACCTCTTTATATAACCCCTTTATCAAATCTATTTTTAGTATCTCAGGAAAAACCAACAACATTTTTGATTTTATGATTTATTTCCTTCATATCTACATAATGGACAAAGTCTGTAGCAAGTCTTGACGAAGTTCTCGACACATTCCCCACAGCAAGGATACTGTCGGCATTGTTGGCACTTCCATCTCCCCTCCGTATTTTCCTGCCAGCAGGTCAGGCATTTCTTTAAGGCTCTCTTCCTGGTTACTTTGACCCATAGGGGCACCATATTCTCTGCCCCGTATTTCCATGTGAAATATTTCACGCACCAGCTACATCCACAGGTCTCCATGGAAGGGGGATCTTCCACAAACCAGTGAGGAAAAGGCATTTCACAATGCTCGCAAATTTGATAAGTTCTGTGATGCCATCCGGGATAGTCATACACCGTAAATGTACACTTATGGATCATCTCCCTATCACAGTAATGACAGTAATTCTTTTCTACGTTAAGCAAATACAACATTCTCCACGTAAAAAAACATGATTGAGCGCAGTGCTTTATATACCTTATTTATAGGGTGGTGTGCAAAAAATGTGTTTGACCTACGTTTTTACTGAGACAGTACTGTGTACGTTTTATTTACGTTTTGCTGAGTCAGTCAATACACAGGTAATACACTATCTTGGCAGAGATTCAAGTCAGTCAAGCTACCCATTGTGACGTCATTGTAACAAAATGTTATACACAGCTGAATAGAGAGAAAAAAATAAGACATTTTTTTCCAGGTTTTTTATTTTTAATTCACAACAATAATAACATTAAAGTAACAAACATGGAATACTTTGGCATAGTTCTTTTTGGATAGGAAAAGTTCTCCTCATGTACAAATATTCTGTTTCACAAGCACAGCCCATGATGTCGTATCCTTCTTTGAGCACTTTGTTTACATAATCTTTGATACAATCTCGGACTTCTTCCATCCATTTCCCTTGAATCCAGGTCCTTGCTGGTCCCTCTGTTTTGTGAGCCAAAACGTATTTTACTTTCCATTTGAATTCCTGATACTGGGGTTGCCATGGCCCTAATAATAATATTATAAGTTGTGTACATTCATGGTCCGGTAATTTGATTCTCTTATACAGGTACACATCATTGACTCCTGTTTCTCCCGGATTCTTATTCATGAAATCTAGGATACATTCATCTTTGTTTTTCATCCATTCTCCTTTTTTAGTGGAACCTGTATGCTCTTGCTTTTCCAACGATACTCTGAGCTTAAAAATTCCATGTTGCTCTTTCCTCAGTCAGATCAGAAATGAAAAAAAAATCTTTGTTGTTTCCCCATTTTATATACTCTGTTGTGTATCTATTTTTAGACATTAACCCTGTGCAGTCGTGGTCTTCTTAGGGGTAGGTGTATGATGCATCATCGTAGGACTAGGCATGATATAACCCACTGAAGAACTGACACATACCATCCAATATTCTCGATTAGGATCATGTAAAGCTAACATGACCACACTGGTGACGTGAGAGATACACAGATAAATAATTGTGCGAAATAAACGATTTCTTCTCGAGGAACATTCTCTCCACAAAATTTCCAATGAGGAGGTATTTGATGAGATCCGTTTGGGGAATCCATGAATCGAAACTAGGGGGATATCCTTTCCACCGAACTTTGACTTCTTGAATGATTTTTTCCCTACGCGTCGCTTTTTATACCCCAAGATTTCCTCCACTTCGTACACGTCTTTTTTAATGATCTTTTGTAATTCTTTCTCGTAAAAAGTCCCTTCTAATTCCTCTCCGTTATAATCTTGTACTCTATACACGTAAGGATACCTTCCAGGAACTCTTTTAGAAATGGTAAACAGTTCTGTGGTCCAGTTAGGTAAATATCCTTTTTCAAATGTGCGCTTGGCTTTACTGATGCGTACCTGATCTCCTTCTTTAAATTGAGGTTTAGGAAACTGTTTCCGATTCGATTTCCCATATAAAGTTTTCCAGACTTTTAACACATTAGAAGCATTCACTTGAGCTGATGCTCTTTTGATACTTCGATGACAGGTATGATTGTAAGCATACACTAAATCCGGTAAAACCTCTAAATACCGTCTGGTTTTATGTCGAGTGAAATAACGCCACATGCGTGCTTTGAGTGTACACTGAAATCGTTCCACGATATTGGCTTTAGTGTCCGTATTACGAGTGGTAAAAAAATGAATGGATTTAAAAGCTTGTAAGAATTCTCGATTGGTAAATTCTTTTCTTTGATCCGATTGAATGCGGACGGGACGTCGACAGTCTTGTTGAAAAATCTCTTGTAATCCTCGAATCATTTCTTTTCCTGTTTTCTGTTTTAAAGGCACTACCCAGGCATATTTAGATAAGACGTCAATGGCACATAATAAAAACGTATATCCATCATTGTGTTTCTTTAAACTGGACACATCTGCTAAATCTAATTGCCATTGTTCGTCTATATCTGTCACTCTAGTCTGTTGTCTCCGGAATTTTCTTTGAATGGGTTTATGTTAAGTATAAGTATCTTGCTCTTTTAACCATTCTCGAATCTTTTTCAGGGAAATTCCTAAAGGTTTGACCTGATGATACAAAGCTTGTATTCCTCCGTACCCTCTTTTAGGATCATAATAAATCTCTTTTAAAATGTCTTCCACTAGTTTCTTCTTCATTTCTTAGGTAATTGAGGCCAATTTTCGACGATTAGTTCTAATCTCTTTTTAGGTAAATTTGGACTGAATTTAGATTTTTTGATGGCCTTCGCTAAATTTAACAGAGGTCTAGGAGTGGATTTTCTAATTCCTCTATCTCCTACAGGTCTACTGATAGGGGTCAAAAATGAAGAAGCATCTTTAAATCCACTATCGCCTTCGTCCTCATTATCACTGAAGATACTTTTAGGAGTACTGATTTTTCCAGGTCTCTGCATGGCTTTTATAAGGTTTCCATTGCTCACGTATTCCAGAGGAGTACGCGTCTCTTTTAAAGCTTGAGCAAATTCATCTAATCCTTTAGGAAGGGGATGGTTTTTACGAGAACGAGATCTCATTCTATCAGCCATTAAATCCACAATGTTAGAATCGGAAACTTTTTGACCTCGATAACTAATTTCACCTTGTTTATTCCACCTCAACACCTTGGTTTTCTTTAAATGATTTAATAATAATCCAGCTTTTCTTTTCATGTTTTTATTCACTGTTTCAAGGATTTCATCTTCAATCTCCGCTGGGGCTGCTGGTGATGCTGCTGCTGCTGCTGGGGCTGGAGCTGCTCCTGCTGCTGGAGCTGCTGCTGCCGAAATTTTCTGTTTAGAAATAGGCTCCTGTCTAGCTTGTTGTAAATAATTCCTATATCGATGAAGTTCCTGACCATATAAAGCGACTTTTACTTCTGGGGTTAAATCTTCACATCTTGTAATCTCGTCCAATTCCTGACCTAAACTGATGGTTGATTGAAATTCCGGAGGTTTGGGTAATTTTGCCTTGAGATCATTCAACAGGACCTCGGGAACTAACACCATTTTACGACTCATTTTCCTAGGAGGGAAGAAGCTGCTCCAAAAAGTAAAGGAGCGGCTGCTGCTAAAAGAGGGAAGAAGCCTCCTTTTTGCTGGATTAACAAAGCTCGTCTTCTCTGGAGAGATTGAGGTTTGACCAGTCTCCTGAAGATGTGTTTCTTAGGAGCTAGTTTTCGTTTATGAGCCGAACTGAGAGGTAACACTCCTTTTAATAGGTTGTACAAGATCTCGCAGATTTTGAGAATACAATCTCCAGAACAATGTTTTAAAATGCCCGTCTTTAATGGAGAGGAATAGTGAGGGTCAGATAACACTCTTAAAAGAGGCCAATGAGGTTTTAATCGTGTAGAACAGCAAGTCCTTCTTTTCTACTTAGCCATCATGGGGTTAAAATGAGGACTTGTCCCAGGTTTCTCCCCTTTTTATACTCTCAAGGAGGAGCATACATGTCGTGTTTGTCCTTGTCGTGTTTGTCTCTATTTTTCTGGGTGACGTAGATTTTGGAACAATATCGGCATTTATATCTCTTTCCTTTAGGAAGTTGAGGTGTAGAAGCGGTCAGAGGTTGAAAGCGTTGTATTTTAGGAGTGTGAATGGGTACTTTAATTCTAGGAGAGGGAATTCCCACATTGACTTGAGGAAACACTTCTAAATCGGTAGCTCTTTGACTGCCTATGGGTCCCATAGGACGATCCATTCTCATTTGAGCTTGTTTTTTTAATAACTTCCCAATAGTTTTTTGTCTTTGTTCCTTATAATAATGATTGATTTCGTTTTTCAGACTTTCAGGTATAGCTTTTCGTTGAGCTGGAGTTTTTGGAGTAGTTTTTTTTCTTTCTACCACCAGGGGCTTTTCTTTTAGCAGCAGCAGGTTTTCTCTTTTGAGGTTTTCTCTTAGGAGGTTTTCTCTTCTTTCTGCTCTTTTGAGCTGCTCCTCCTACTCGGACCATCCAACCTGGAAACACTCTTTGTTTCTTATTATTGACTCGCATTACCACACTTTTTAAACGAAGAACACGTCGTTTCTTAGGTGTATTCCATTTAAATAAATGACGAATGATGCCTCCGCCTAGAAATCCGGCTCCTCCGCGTTTTAAAATGGCATTTTTCCTGTCTTGATCACTCGCCGACTTATCGGCTATGTTACTTAAATCTTGACGATGATTATTAATAAACTTTTGGGTCTGTTTATTGATAGGTAAGACCCCACATATCAAATTTCGAGCTCCCATAGCAAACCAATTCAATAAGGCTTTACGCCCTAATTCGATTAAATGGGCTCGCTTATCAGGATCTCGCTCCCGCTGTAAACGTCGTAACGTTTTCACTAATTTACTCTTGGCTGAGAGAGGTCGACCCATGACGACTGTATAATGATAAATGACAAGTTTAATGTTAGTACATATTTATTTATGCTCTTGTTGCATGTGTACAGTTAACAATTCAAACAATCGACTTCTCAATCTGTATTCGTCTGGGGTCTGTGGACTCAAGTCTACCAGGAAATACCCGTGAGGAACACTGGTGGCTTCTTGATAGGCTGACATCAAATGAGTTTAGGCTAACTGTCGACTCAAGACACTGATTTGAGATTTGTCTCTGGGATTTTTGAACAACACTAAATAATGAGCATTCAAACTAATGGTGCGATGCTGTGGTGCCCGATCAAATAAATTCTGAGTGATGTAAATCACACTGGTATTCCGATGATGAGCTTTACGGGTAAACCAATCCACGATCGATTCGATGGCTTTTCCTCCCATCATGTCGTCAAAAATGAGTAAGTGAGGAATAGTTAAATTGGCCACTAATTTCTCATCGTCTTCTGGAATATTTCGAATGAAGGAGACATGATCTGTTAAAGAAGCATAAGCAGGTTGCCATTCCCGATAACACCAGACAATTTTTTGTGGAATGAGGGTAATCCAATGTAAATTTTTCACTAATTTCTTGACAAATTCCGTTTTCCCCGATTTAGAAGGTCCTGCTACCACCATGGTAAATTCGTGTTTCAATTGAAAACACGGGAGTGTCTCGTCAGGTTGCATGATGATAAATGAAGAGAAAAATATGGTTTCAATCCTTTTATTGATAGTCAACACAGAAATATACGCTGGGTTCTCTTCACATCGGCTCGACAGATGGGGCAATACCGGAATGTGGGAGCACATAATGAACAGCAACATACGTGTCCACAAGGAAGTAAAGCAATTTGTAATTCTCCCTCCAAACAAATGTGACATTTTCCTGTTGCCTGAATCTCTGTAGAGGTTTGGTCTAGTAGAGGTTTAATTTGAGGTGAAAGTTTGTATCCCACCCGGAGTAAATGGTTAATGAATACGATCATCACCCACTCACGTCTTTTATAGGTATTGATGTAAGGACAATTAGGGTTCCAATAAGCATGTTCTACATAAGGATCGTTTGTAGGTTGCCAGCAGTTTAACGTCATACCACAATGAAAACAAATGGTCTTATCACTCACTCCCCTGTAATAAAATCCGGCTTTGGCTAGGTTGGGTAATAATCCTTTTAAAGAATCGGGCCATCCATCTTCAAAGGTAGCTTCTCTCTTTAAGAGCAGAGCATAGTTAGGGTAAACAGGAAGCCCGTCTGGCTCCTTATCAACACCAGCCATGACTGAAGTGTTAAAATATTTTTGCCCCCCTTATAAACCTCATTTTTGGGATTTTCCAAAAAAAATAACAACACATTTGAAATACAGTATGTTTTTAATAACCATAAGGTAAAGTGTTATAATCTTCCATCAATTCTCTTATCATAGACAATTCTATATTGTTTTTCTAAAGGTACTGTCTTGACTTCGTGTTGACGGGTCCTCTGTATTTTGTAGGGATACGAGACTTGGATTTCATCAATTTCTTTCTTGAGCATTTTTTCTAATGTCTCTGGTGACACGATATTGGAAGCCCGATAATTAAGAGTCAATCCTTTGACTTTATACACGGAATTTCCCTTGGCTGTGAGGTAAGCATAATTTTTGGGGCCTCCTGACATGAATTTGATAATGTGGTCCCCGTCTAATTCTTCGGTCCATTCTCCTAAACTGTTGCCAAAGGTAGGATTAAATTGTCCCTCCTTATGTTGGTATATGATACTGTCCGTATCGAAATAAAGGACCCGATTTCCTAAAGGTTGTAAAGTCTCGTGGAGGTGTAATCGGGCATGGGCTGTGGTAAAACAGGCCAGTACCACGTTTCCGAAGGGAAACTCTTCTACAAATTCCTGTTTCTCTTGATAATTGACCAGCATCATGTCCGATTCTGGCTGCTCTTTATTTTCTAAGAGTTCTATCCCTTTGATGTCAATGGTCGAATCTTGTAAGAGTTGCTGTAATTCCTCTTCTTCGTTCAAGTATCTAGTTTTAGGTAATAGCAGGCGTTGAGCAAATTTTCCCCACAAGCAATTTAAAAAGAGTTTGGCTATAGTTCTTCGCACCGGATTTTTTTCTATACTTAACAGGTCCATTCTAATGCCTTCTCTTTCTATTACTTTATGAATGTAATTTAGTTTCTGTTCCTCCGTCTGATCAGGTGGGAATCCAGAAGCTTCCTGTTTGATCTTTAAGAAGGTATCGATGTAAGATCTGAATAAATCTTTACTGCTTTCTGGAAAATGCCAAACCTCGTAAATCCGCTCTAAGGTATATCCCATGTCTAGGGCTTTATGTAATTCTGTAGTCACCCAGGTACCTGTAAGACTGCGTTCCTGGTCTGTGTGTTGACATCGATGTTTAGAAGTAGAGTCCTGTTGTTCCGCACACGTTCGACATAATGGAAATAATAACTTGCCTCCAGTGCGATAAGGTAAAACGGGGTGATAGAGGCCTCGGGGTGGTAAGACCCGACAGTGAATGAGGCCGAAATAAGTTCGCACGTCCTGGAATTGGTCTGTTATGATCTGAGGATGGCCTAGGGGAAAAAGTCTGTGTTTTAATACGTAAGGGTATAAGGAACAGACGTCCACATATCTCATGTCCCCCTCCTCACAATACAAGCGTGTAGCATTGGTCCGGCCTCCGTACAGGGCTTCTCGGGGGTTCAAAGGATCTGGAATGTCCAGGTCTCGTACATAATTCTGTAATATCACCTCTCTTTGTACTTGTTGATCGAAATCGTGTTCCCAGATACTACGTACGGAATACCCCATTTCCTCTAAGCCCGTATTCCTCCTTAAAGTTTCTTCGTGTAATTCCTGGTAAGTAAATTGTGTCCGGTGAGGATGAGTTTCGGTCTGTAAATTAGGATAGCAGGTAGGGCATCCGTGCCAATAGCATCCGTAAAATTCGTAGATGGTGCGAGTAGCTTCCTGGTATCCATCTACAGTATAACTTCCGATCTTGACTTCTCCCCCGTTTCTAGCATGTCGTATGTTAGATCCGCTCTGGTGACTCATCCAGGTTAGCCAACGACAGGCTTTGGCGGAATATTGACGCGCAGGCTGATACCTCATGTTGGGAATGATGGCAATGGTATCTTCGGGCATGAATCCTCGACGGTAAGCTAAATTGGCCGCACTGGCAAAAGTGATGGATTACTGGAAGGGGTCTACATTGACCAAGCTCTTGAGAGTGGCTCTAAACTGAGCACAACATCGTCGTAAAATATCGACGTCTGAAATACAATAATCTAAAAATTCCTTCTGGAAATCAAACACTTTTCCGGCTTGTTGTTCGTACCATTGGTAAAAAGCCTGTCGTCCACTTATAGACATGTCGTCCGGATTGTAGAATGCCGCCGGTGGATAAGGGCCCACATAATTCTGGTTCTGTTCTGTATTAAAAAAGTGAGGGAAATACCCTTTTTTCAGTTCGGTGAATCCGAAAGCAGAGGGCATTTTAGACAGAGCAAAAGGTAAAAAATTATAAGAGTCGATGAATTTCAATCCGCAGATTTGCATGGATAAGATTTTACTGCTGTTCATGATGACTGTAGGCTTCATGCAGGCGGAATGCACTGGGTAATTTAAAATGAACTGTCCGTCATATCCTTTGAAATTGTGGGGAATGATGATGGCCTCGTCGTGTAATAAGGCGGAATTCTTATTTCCTGTGTCGGGTTGTAATAACCAGTCCATGAAGTGTTTTAAGGTATCTGGCCCTTTAAACACGTGTTGACGGGGTCCCATGTGTCGACAACGATGACAGGGATCTTCTATGGGTAAGTGTCCGCAATGTTGACATACGCGGTGTACCACACACAGATTAGGGACGTGGATGCCGTTTTCCTGTGTACATTCGAAATCGAAATAAATATAAAACTGTAATGTCTCTTTGCCTTTCTTTTTCTTTTGCTCAGGCTTCAGTTGAACGTAGCACTGATGATCCGCGTCTACAGTTTTCTTACAGATCTTACATTGTTTCTGTCCTCCGCAATGATGATGAGGGAGTAATTTTTAGGCATCCATTTCTCACAATGCTGGAATCGTCCCATTAAACTGCATACCGTTGTGGCCGTATTCTTACTCTGAGGCCGTAAATGATTTTGGCAACAAGTTCTGCTCTGAAAAAATCCCTGGCACTGGCTACATTGAATGTGGCTCCCGTCTGGAGGGCAGGGAGTGTCTGTTAAACAAAAGGAACATCGGTAAGGACACTTGGTACGATGCTCTGTGATGTTTCTGTATCCCACATCGCAATGATCACAATAGTATTGATTGCCCGTCACACCTGGCATAGACAAAATAGCATCGTAATGATGGTCTTCTAACAGAACATTTAAATAAGTTCCATCTCCGCAGCCTTTGTAAATGGGCTCCAAACTGAGTCTAGAGGAGGTGAACTTGAACTGATATATTTTCAGTCGATAGCAAGGGGCTAACACCTGTTGTAATTTTCCCCATTCTTCGGGTCCACAAGGGTGATGGATATCACAGCCGGCTTGTGCCATGAGAGCTATAGCTTCATTTTTCTGGTCATTAGCTCTTACATCTCCTAACCTCATGCGTTTCCATAATTTTTCCCATTCAACTAAACTCTCTGGATTTTCCGGTTTTTGACTGTGTAACCGGGTGACTACGATAGCCCGAGCTAAACAAAATTTACCCCAGGGATTGTGGATCTGAACGATGGATTGTTTATTCTTTTTAAAACTCTCCTTGTTGACCATCAGGTGTTTGGTATTCTGTCCACCACTGCCTTCTGGATATTTGACGTGAAACATGTCGAATTCCATAGACCCGTCTCCCAGTTTAAAATCTTTCTTAGATTGTTGCACGGCTTCTATTTTGTTTAAAATGACGTCCTCGTTAAAATGTTTACATTGCGTAAACTCGTACCAAATGTCGGAATCCAGAGAAGGGTGGTGAATGTTCAGGTGTACATAATCGTTAGGGTTACACTGCATTTGATATTTGACATTCTGTAGCATGTCTCTAAATAATCGCCGAACAAAGCCTCTGTTTTCCTCCTCTGGAAATTCTTTAAAATTCACACTGTAGACATCTTCTTTAGCTTTAAATTTTCTGGAATGCTTAGCTTTATTGAGTCTCACTTGGTAATACTGGGAAATGGTCTTTGGCTTCTGGGGTGGTGAATGGGGTGGTGACGAAGAGGGAGAGGGTAGTTCTTCTTCAGGTAGATTCCTTAAAACTTGTAGGTGTTGAGCTCGGTTGGCTTTGGCTCTCTTTAATCTTTTTACCAGTCTTGCATTTTTTTTCCTGAGAACTAATTCTCTGGTTCGCTGTCGAGAAATAATTCTTTTTAATTCTTTCTCCCGTTTTTTTCCAACTCATAAGTTGTGCATGTAACTATTTTTTCAATGCACTATCAAAATTCATCTTGATAGATCTGAAAACAAAATGAGCTGAAAGTCGGAGAAAGGCTGTATTTATAGAGTGTATGACGTCACAATGCATAGGTAGCTCGCTGATCCAAGACTGTGTGTTGAGACGTACACAGTACGTACAAACGTAAGTCAAACTTTTTTCTGCACACGAAAAAGTGTATATAAAGCGGAGCTGGAAATTTAGGATCAGTCTTACTGGGCACTTTGAACTTGACAGACGTAGAAATATGGCAGAGGAAAATTCCATGAATTCACCTGCAACCTTACCAGAGACACAGGATAGTATTGAAGGAAATGAAAGAAGTTTGATATGTGATATCTTAGATCAAATGACCAATGTAATGGAGATACTTCAACAGACTATTTGTGAGTTTAAAGAAGACATGATTACTGAGATTCGTGTGTTTAGAGGAGTGATAATGAATGAGATTGGAAATCTAGAAAAGAAAATAGAGAATAGTAAGGATCAAAAGCAGATTCCAGTTAACAACAAGAGGAAACTTCCTGCTAGTACTACAACCCAGACGGAGAAGAAAGAGCCACTGAAACTCCAGAAGAAAAAGTAAAATTATGTACAATTTTTTTTTTACTTTGAATAAATCATCTTACAAACTTTTTCTGTGTTATTGTTTTTTTCGGTTTTCAGAAAATAGAGAGAGAAGCTAACTGTATGAATGACACATGACGTCACAATGCATAGGTAGCTGTGATTTGAATCGATGCCAAGTTTTTGTGTGTATTGCCTATGTATTACTGACTAAGCGATTTTACACACAGTAGGCACAAACGTAGATCAAACGTACCCACTTTGCACAAGACTTTTTTCTTCCTCATGGGTTTTTCCAGGGTGTGTACTAGATTGAACCAGCCATATCCTACATTGAGAGGGACAAAAAGTGCACTCAGTTGACCCGGCCAGCCAGGCTGCTTATACTACTACCATTAATGGTTCCAAATATCCTCTTTACAAAAGTGAAAAATAAATTTGTCTGTAATCACTTTAAATTACAGACAAGAAATTGAATTGAACTTATTGAGCTGGCTCTTATATGTACAGTTGTTAATTAATAGAAATTAATGCTTATTTTGTATTGAATAAAGTTGGAGCAAGGTCAGAGTTTATGGTCATGTTCTCAATTAATTCACACAAAAGTGCATATTATTTGAAATCAAATTAGTTGCTCTGTATTTTACCATATTATAAAGTTTCCAATATTTCATTACCTAATTTTTGAAAGAATAAATCTGATGATTTTTTAAATGAAAAATTCAATTTCCAGAGTAAATATAATGTACATGTAGTAAAAAGTGTAATTTAAAGTAATCCTATGGTAGTAATTGTAAAATGTTTTGAAATGTAATTGTGATATGCATGCATATATACATAGTAATATCCACACAAGTGACATTACTACTTCTCTCTAAGTATAATTATGATGAAATGAAAAAGAAGTATTCAAAAATAGAATTCTTTTAGGAAGAACTGCAGGGAAGTGGTTCTTCTCTTGGATGTCGTGCATTACAGCGTCGTCTTTTATCACATCATGGACTTGTGGTTTCAAGGTTACTTTTTGTACGCCATGCTAAATAATAAGGGTGGAGGGCAAAGAAGAAAATGATGAAACACTGTAAGTAAGTTATGCAACTTATAAGCATTCACGAATACATTGATTAATTTGCTTAGTGTGAACTCAGAATTTTTTGTTTTTGTTTAATTGTGCCCATCATTATTTTGAATAAAGAGAACAAGTTTTAGCCATTCAAAAGGAATTGGACCCTATTGGTGTTTTGGAAAGAAAACAGAGGCGCCTAAAGAGAAGAGTATATCGTAACAAAGGACCTAATTATCTGTTAGATGTAGATGGGTATGATAAGCTTAAGAGGTTTGGATTTGCTATTCATGGATGTGTTTGTGGGTATGTGTTATAAATTTCTGTGTCATGTATCACATGTTTCAATATTACCAGTATTAAAATATATGTAATAAAAGAAATAGTTTCATGCCCAGAATGCTTTCGCCACAACTGAAAAACTTGCTGTCAATGCATTAATACAATTCCTAGGTTGATATGTAAAAGTGCTCATTGTCAAGACCAAAGAGCACGTTTGCAATCATATACATGTATTAGTTTGATGATATATGATATTGTATGTTTCATAAAGAAAAATTTACACTGTTCTGTTCTATTAAATATTTCCTCACATGCCTTTTTCAAAGATTTTCAAGGCGTGTGCTGTGGCTAAAAATAGGCAGATCAAACAATGATCCCAGGGTGATCGCTTCATATTTTTGGGATTTTTTAAAAGAAATTAAAGGTAAGATCTTTCATAATTTTATGACCAGTTTGAAATACTTGAAACATTTTCTAAAGAAAAAAACATTAATGTAGATGTTAATTGTGTTTGAAAAATCTGTTATCTTTCAATTAAGTAAAAACTTAATCCACAAGAAATAATGGATCAGCTTTAATTGAATTTAGTGCATTAAGCAAAGTAACTATAGGTGAACATAAATATGATTTTTATGATCTCATGGAGTATGTACACTTTATAATGTTGGGTCCATTAAACAATTATTATGATGAAGTTTCAATGAATCTTCTTCACTTCCTCAAAGCATCTAGTATGAGATTCTTATCATAGAGAACAATGTGTATAACAGTAAATAAACTTTATATACAGCAAGTTTAATTGATTATAATATATGATTTAAAATATATGCCTTAACTGCAACAATTTTAATCATATATTAATAATTGCTGTGAAATTTAGAGGTTATAAACTTGGATACAGTAATATGAATTTTTGCATATATAGAATTGATTTAGACCCATGCACTTAGCTCTTATCATGTGAACATGCATATATTTATTCTCGTGTTAAAGTGGGATTCTAAAATAATAAACATATTACCAGTTACCGGTATATCAGTGCTTTTATGGTCAATTTAATATGACTGATTGTTTTAACCACCCTCCTCTCTATCAATATGTATTGAATTAAAGGAGTTCCTAGGTGTATCAGATCAGATGAAGGAACAGAAAACTGAATCATAGCTGATATTCAGCGGGCCTTTCGGTGGTACCATGATGATGATATGGCTGGGGAGAGAAGTTTTCTAACAGGATCATCACCTTCAAATCAAGTATTATAAACATTGATATGTCTAAATTAATTTTACATAATTTGTAATTAAACAGTATAATATGAATTAAAAATGAAACAACTAATCCCAGTAAATGTTCTTGTTTGCTCCGCTTCAGAGAATAGAACGATGGTGGTTGTCAAACAAACAAGGTGGTGGACAATTCTGGATTGAGTTTTATTTTAGCAATTTAGAGCACATAGGAAAGTTTTCCACCTCAAACCATGTTCAACTGTAAGTTCTTTCACCAAAAAAAAAAAAAAAAAAAAAAAAATGGATACAGTACACTTTTATACTAGGATCTACAGATCTCATTAATTGCATTTTAAATACTAGACATAAAATTTCAATTTTGGATTAATCCAGACTGATTATGTGGACTCCTATTAAATTCTTTGTGATGAAGAGGTATAGTGATGGAGGCCATGTAAATTTCATGTCTCTCTATATATATGCATGCTTGCATTGCTTTTGTCCAAAAGATTGCATGGAATAAGAATTTAGATTGATTTGGGTTTACAGATTTCCTCCAAGATAGGTTAATTTAATTGTCAACAGTGTGGCCTATATTTACATGTAACACTCTTTGCTTTTCATTTAGACCCTTTCTTTTACAGAAGTCATAATTTGGTACAGCAAAATCAAAAGAATGCACATTTTCTTCCTATGATATTAAAACTGAGTCAATATGCTCCTTGAAATATTGAATATCGGTAAAAAACCTTCATTGGAAACCTAAAATCACCAATAAAAAATCCAAAGATGAAGGATTTTTATATAAATGAATAAGTACAGAAATTATTTTTTTACTTTTACGATTTAATAAAAAATTGTCATAAAAGATGTAAGACTAATTGTTATGCTTAAATTAAAATTTAAAAAAATGACGCCTCTAGAGGACTAAATCAGTTCTTATATGATTATCCAGAAATTCAAAATATATACGAGTTCATTATAACTCTAAATTTTACAGGAATTATGAAGAATTTTCCCAGGGAAGCCACAAAGTTTCCTGATTTCACTATATACATGTGCATTTGTATTAAACAAGTTGTATTTATTTTGTTTCCAATTATAGCCTTTTCATGTCTAAATATAGGTCTTATCTTGAGTACTCTACAAGCCCTAGGGTCTGATCCACAGGCGTTTGACGTTTTTAACCTTTCTTTCCATAAATAAAAAATCCCCCATACTATAATAATAGTATGGGGGATTTTTTATTTATGGAAAGAAAGGTTAAAAACGTCAAGCGCCTGTGGTCTGATCAGTTAATGAATCATTTTTAGCTCACCTGAGCTGAAAGCTCAAGTGAGCTTTTCTGATCACCTTTTGTCCGGCGTCCATCTGTCCGTACGTTTGTTTGTAAACTTTTCACATTTTTTACTTCTTCTCCAGAACCTAAATAACAGGCCAATTTTTAGAAAACTTGGCACAGAGCATCCTTAGATAAAGGGATTCAAGTTTGTTAAAATGAATAGCCACACCCTCTTTCAAGTAATTGAAAATCTGTAGGCCTTTTAAAAAAATCTTATCCAAATTAAAGCATTTGGCCAGAAAAGCTTTAACTTGTTGTAATAATGTAATGACAATGGTGTCAGGACTTTCAATATTGAACCTATTACTGTGTGGACGCATCCTTAGGTAGTGTAGATTCAAGCTTGCTCAAATCGTTCCCCAGGGTAATGTTGGGCCACAATGGAGGGGAGGAGGATTGAATTTTCACATAGAAATGAATAGAGAAAAATCTCCTTTTAAGGTGGTTTGGGACACCTGCTGATATTAATGTGGATAATAGTACATTATAATCAAAATACTCTCACCGTTTTAAAATTTTACAATATTTTATGAAAAAAATTTTTTTGGAAAGGTAAAAATTACACAAGGCCCAACTGGATTCAAACTCATGACTTACAAATTGACAGTTAACGCTTTAACCCGTTGCGCTACGTTGTTAGATAACAATTTTGGGAAAGACAATTTGTATATAATTATACTCGATTTTATTGTTTAATTTGATAGGAAGTACAGTACGTCACAATATGGAGGTGTCCATACCATCTTTAAAAAACTGAAATGACAAAAGAGCTCAATGTTTATGTGGAGAAAAAATTGAAGATCTTTTTAAACAAGATCTACTTGCAGAGGACTAAATTGGCAAGATATTTTGTAATCGATACCATAAAGCTGAATCGATCAGAGTTATAATATGGCTTTACATGGTGGTTCAGATGAGCAATGTGGCCGCTCAGGGCCTCTTGTTATTAATTGGTTGACTGTGTGGTTTGAGCTGTGATCTTATAGTACATTACTGTAGCCTCAATTTAGAGATCTTGGGTGGAAGGCCTGGCATGTACTACGTCTGAAAGTACCATGTATAGGTCATGACGTTTGACTTTGGGAGTTATTCATATATAATAGGGAATCTATTCCTGAGTTATTATATCTTTCATAATTGTGACACGATCACCAATTATTAGCTTATAGATACATACATGCATTGCATCAATTGCATCATATGCAACATTCAGTTTCAACTGTGTTATGCATGCAAGAGTCTGCATGTATATATATACATCTAAACTGAGGGGGTAGGGGTCTCTTTTATTTTGAGCATCCCAAACAGAGAAACAATTGCATAAAATTAGTTTTCTGCTGAAAAAGAACACTGCATCTTAATTACAGGGAATGTCTGCGATTCTGTTTCACAAAACTTGTTCAAGATGATCTAAATAAATGTGCTCAAGATTGGAATCAACACAGAATTCGACACACAAAGTCTGCAGGACTGCCTGGTGGAAAACCAGATTTGATGTATTATCTTCCAGAGTTATATGGTAAGTAAAGAAATTTATGTCTTATTTCTCCTAATTTTAATTTGCATGCATCAAGATCAAAGCAAATGTAACTCAGATCTCAAATGGGCTTGATCGAGTGTGAAGTTTAAAGGTAAATTGTATATAGCTATATAATGTTAGCTTAGTCAAAGTTGGTTGGCATCGATAATTACAGTTAGTAAGTCTGGTGTTTTTATTTTTTTCTGATATCGATAATTGCATGTACCAGTACTTCACAAATGGAGTATTTTGAGCAAATTAACTACCGGTAAGCTAGGTCCAATATGTCAAAGAATTACAAATTAAGGTATAAAATTTAAAAATTCCACGTCTCCTGGAGTATGCCTTTAATTTTCGATCGATCTCTATTGGTCCAATGTAACTTAGTGCATTAGAGAATAAAGATTAAATGCTTTGAGTTTCAAGGTCAAATAAATAGATTATTGATAATCTTTGTAAATAATTTTTCTCCTCTTAACCCAAGGTCCATTTCTCAGGAATTACACTAAAATGTTCTTCGAAGTAAAACACTTGACCCCATTTCATTACAAGGCTCACACCTTTCATATTAACATTATGTCTAGCATAAAGTATATGTATCATATGTATCTGGTTCATGGATTTGTCAAGGTGGGGATCCCAAAATGTGCCAGACATTATAACTTAGTATAATAGAAATAATGCTTGAAACATTTTACAACCAACTAAATATAAGCATATAAACATTCAGTGCATACAGCCCTTGCCGCCTTGGATATTTACTGCACCCAAAGGTGAGAATTTAGGGTGTGAAATCTACATGTTCTGAGGATTCAAGTTTGCTCAAAGAGGGACACTAGGGTTAGGTTGGGGTTAAAACTGGGGATTAATTTTACATAATAATAGTAATATATATAATAATATAATATTAATGCATGTATTATAATACTTATTATTTATATAATAATAATAATATAATAATAAAATCGTTGAACATTTTCCTTAAGAATAGCAAGGCCACGTTAGTCATACTGATATTCAGAATCTTCATGTAATGATCGAAGACTAAAGTTTGATTATGTCATGAGACTTGGACCCACAATCTTTCACGGAAATGTAGAAGGAAGATTTTTCAAAAACAACCTTTTGAAGTGCAGCAATAGCAAAATGACGCAGTCGAGCATTGTGACCTTTATGCTTCTTGTCATAATTTTAAGAAGAAAATATAAAATATTTTTCCTACCTACCTACCCATCATTAAAAATCTGGGTCAGAAAAGGGCAAACAAACATTTTTTTTTTTTTTATTTTGACCTCAACTGACCCATCTTATTATCTTTTGGGTCCCTGTATTGGTTTGGAGGTCATGGTTTTAACAAATAAGAATCTTCACTATATAAACATGTACAAGCTTTGGTATAAATTACTGGCATTTCTGGTGCAGTGGTTCTCGCGAAAAAGTTTTTTAAAGACACACACATTCTTTTCACTGTTTTGTGATTATATATCTTCATTTTGAAACGGTTTCACTCTTTATTTTAACAATTTAGAATTCCCGTCCCATAAGCATGCTTTGTACCAAGTTTGGTTATATACATTTAGCCCAGTGGTTCTTGTAAGAGAAGAAGTCAAAAATGTGAAAAGTTTACAGACAGACGGACGGACAGATGGACAACAGGTGATCAGAAAAGCTACCTTGAACCTTCAGTTTAGGTGAGCTAAAAAGTCTGGATCCTATTCCTATCATTTACAATAAATACCTTCTATTTCAACTAAATAATCTCTCCAGTAAGTCTGTATTCTTAATTCATTTATATATTTGTTACTGACTTCTTCAGAGAACTCAACAAGGAACATGTTGTCCATTTCCACTGCATCAAGAAGAAGGTCGCTTTTATGGACAAAGAGTCCTCTCATGGCATCAGGATAATTTCTAATCCTGTCAAGTACACCAAGGCATTGTAGACCTATGGTGAATTGCAAAACAAGATAATTAGGATTTTGAGATAAAAATTCTTAATTCATCCTGTAACAAGTCAATTAACCCCTATTTTATCTCGCTGACTTTACCCCAGGAAAAAGCAATTACCATACACAATAAACTATAACTTTTTTTTTTAATTATAATCAATTAATTTGCCAAACCTTTTAATAAAATCATATATTCCAAACCATATATTTTAAGTCATTTAAATAACCATCAATAAAGGTTCATTACTTAATGAGAGAATCCTTGCATGCAAGTCTATTTCTGACATTTTATATACAGGTGAGGTAAAAAGCACACACAGTTACGTAAACTCACTGTTTAAGTGACTTCTCAATCCTTGTGACAGCTATATGCCTACATAAAGCATGGACAAGCTCATTTTTTGGCACAGCTAATGGAAGAGCACCAATATAATCCAAAAGTGGCCTCATTGGATCAACAGCATCAAAAAAAGATGAAATATCTGTTGACATTTCAATCTGAAACAAAGATTTTTCTTTTGGAAACATATCTGCAACCAATTTAGCAATACAGGAACTGAGCAGACAGGTAATGGGTAATATAGATAACAATCATTCAGTGTAATATCAACAAACGGTTTCAAAGAATTGTGGTCCCCCGCTTTTGGTGTCTTTGTGGGTGAGATGTCATTATTTATGGCATATTGTGTCAAATATGAATGCCCTATCATATGTCATTCAAAAGTTATCACCAAAGTTGAATTTCTTGAAAATTAGGTCAAACATGATGGTCAAGGTCAAGGAGTCAGAAATCATAGCATGCTTGGAAATATCTTGTCACAGGTAATACACATGTTTAATATGAAACCCCTATCAAAAGTTATGGCCAATTTAAAGTGATATGTAATTTTTTTAAAAGTAGGTCAAACTTCAAGGTCATGGGGTCAAAAATCATAGTGTATTTAGAAAGGTCTTGTCACAGGTGATACACATGTGTAATATGAAAGTCCTATCTCTTCTCATTCAAAAGATATGACCAAGGTTAAAGTTTTTGTGACAGACGGACAGACTTACAGACTGACGGATGGACAGACGAATGAGATTTAATGTCCCCTCGCTTTCGTGAAAACGGGGGACAAAAATTTAAAACATGGGAGATATCCTTGATTAATGAGGGTAAATATCTGATAGATATGAATATGCAGGATTTAGTTCAGGTCATTCATTAATATAGTTTGTGCAATTAATTTGATAGAAATTGAAAGTGTTACTGCATTTAAAAACCAGAAGTCTCTGATGACACTTTAGCTCTACTGGTCTGTACGTATAAAAAAGGAAAAGTAGCACTTGGATTTGAAACTTTGCAACATGCAACAATAAATAGAATTATGTATCTTAATGTAGTCTACTTCAGTGCCATGATATATTGAAATCAAACGAAAACTATAGGAGGAGTAGCGTTTTGAAAAATTGTTTACAGACAGACGGACAGACAGACAGACAGAAGGACGGACGATGGACACCCTACTATCGCACAAGCTCTTCTGGTCTTTGACCAGTAGAGCTAAAAACAATTATAATTATATACAGAAAATTTACTCATTATAGCTATAGATGCTTACACAAAACTTAAAGTAATATTTTGATTAAAAATAATTGTCATGCAAAAAAGGATTAATTTAATTTATAAATCAAAAATACCAGTTGAACTTGTTTCTTGTATTCATCACCAACAATGTCATCTGTGGTTGGTCTGCTGAATCCGGCCCATAGGCCAAAAGCCCAAACATGAACTCTGACATAAATCTTGGTGCTGGTCCACCATGCACCAAGCTATAAGCTATTATCATCCCTTAGGTCTCATAATCACCCTTATCTTCAGCTAAAATAAGAAGTATTAAGGAAAAAAGTGAACTAGCTCACAATTTCAACACTCCAGCATAGAAAGACAATGTTGCACATAACTTAATTAAACTAGAAGAGCTTCATGGGTCTAATTTTATGTAAATTAATATAAATTGAATAGGATTATATATATATATATATATATATATATATATATATATATATATATATATATATATATATATATATATATAGATATGTTTGTGTATTTAAAAAAAAAATCATGAAACAGAGAGTTCTGGAGGGGGTGTTATGATGCTGCCAAGCAAGGAGGCATCTAAATGTCTAAGGCATAGTTATAAATAGCCGGGTAGTCATAATGTGATGGAAATACTGTATAATAAATACCTAGAAGTGGACCGAGAAACGGATTTTTAAAGAATGAATGTAAATTTACTATATGATTAATGGTCTGAGTCCACCACAACACCAGAATTACATGTATAACCCCTAATTTTTGGATCACAAATTCCACAAATTTAGAGATCGTGGCTGCCTTTCCTGAACACCGTAACGAAGCACTTACTTTTCTGATGCCAAGGAATATAGAGAGCAAAAAAGACAAAGCATCTCATTTTTTTAACAGTTTACCGGTAGCCCCAAATTTATGGGCCCTGGGGATGAGGATAATAAATCTTACAATTTTTTTTTTATCCATTACCCTATACTGTTATTAGAATTAATTAATATCAAAACTATAGATACCTAACAGGTTTTGCAACAGCATCTTCCTTCTGGACTCCCTTTCAAATATTGCAGACTCTGACATTGCTTTTATAATCATTCTCATGAATTCCCTTGATGGACCACCCTCATCAATTCCTTTTTCTCCCGAAAATCTTACAAATAATGGCTGGTCAGCCATGAATTTTTCTCTTCTGAATGAATCTTTAGTGGCCAACACATTGTTCCTGTCCACATTAATAATATTTTTTTACCATCAACTTTTATATTATTTCTTAGTTGTTTAAGAATTTCTTCAGCTGTCATATTCCTGCAGGAGAAACCAGGAAAAGATATTAATTTTTCAATGGCACACATACTTTTGCAAATGTGAATATGTACATATCGGTTTATACATTACATGTATCCATAAAGATGCTGATTAAAAATGTAGAAGTGAATAGCTATAGATAATGAAAGAATTTTTAAAATCTTATTCATGGAATATTAAGACTTTCTCAGTTCTTTCTGCAATTCTGCATATCTTTATATGCTTCCTAAAATTGAACTAAAAATGCAAATTTTTTTGATTTTATCTATAGATTTGGTCGTCACATATTTCTGCTGACCTCAGAATGACATGAAATACGTTATTCATGACATGAAGGTTCGAGACCATTACACATGTAAAAATTCTGACCATGTTATTTTCACCTAATGGGTGAATTAAAAAAAATGACCACCAAACTGAATTTTTTTGGAAAAATTCAACTACTTAAAACATATTTTTCACTTATGTCATCGTATTGCACATACATTCTAGCTTAAAATCCTGAAGTGGCAATAGAATAGACAATCAGATTAAAAAGTTTCAGAATTTTTATTAGTAAAATTTCTTTTGAAAAAAGAAAATATTATTACACCTTAAAAGACTTTCTAAAATACATAATCACAAGAAATTATAGTTTTTTAGGCTTCAGAATGGTAAAAGGGGTATAAATGATTAAATCTAGACCTTGATTGAGTCTCTTGTATATATGACAAAAAACTGGCTTTTTGATTGTTATTTTACATTTTTTTTTCAATTCTGGTTTGAAAAGTTTTAATATGAAAAAAAATTTGAAGAATAAAATTCCCCAAAATTCACTTTTTTGTCCGTTCAAGTCAATTCTTTAAATCTAAGCCAAAAAAGAATTTTTATATATGAGTTCTCTTACAAAAAATACTAGATTTTGAAGTGACCCTCCCTAACAAAAAAATACTATAGTAAACTATAGTTAACTATAGTTTACTATAGTTAACTATAGTAAATCAAAGTTCCAAAGTTTTCACTATAGTAAATCAAAGTTCCAAAGTTTTTCTATAGTAAATCAAAGTTCCAAAGTTTTCACTATAGTAAATCAAAGTTCCAAAGTTTTTACTATAGATAATTAAAGTTTCAAAGTTTTCCCTATGCTTAATCAAAGTTTCAAAGTTTTTTCATTAGTTTAAGAACTTATGTATTTTTATTATTTTTTTTTTATTATCTAGCCGTTTTAGGGGAGGGGTGGATATGAGGTTGGTTGGGGATGGTTTTTGTTGTACATCTTTATATAAATATACAAAGTAGTTAATTCAAATGCAATATTTACATTTATAAATTTAAAAAAAAATACATGTTGACTGAAGTTGATGAAGCAGATATTTTGATTCTAAATGACACAATAATATATTATTTTTTCTCCATAAATAAGACTTACGTTACATCTGCATAACATTAAAATTAAATGCATTGAAATAAATATTGCTTATTTATCGGCGCAAGCGACAACCTTTACATTAAAATTCATATCTTGTACATTATTCTTTTAGGGGAGGGGTCGGGTTTTAAAAATGTTCTCTAAAGCGTTTATGAATCTTAAACTTGAAATATCATAAAATGTAAAGAATGGGAATCAAAAACACAATTCCACAGGATTTAACGTACTTAATCAAAGTTTCAAAGTTTTTACTATAGTAAATCAAAGTTCCTAAGTTTTTACTATAGTAAATCAAAGTTCCAAAGTTTTCACTGAAGTGAATCAAAGTTCCAAAGTTTTCACTACAGTAGATCAAAGTTCCAAAGTTTTCACTATAGTAAATCAAAGTTCCAAAGTTTTTACTATAGTAAATCAAAGTTCCAAAGTTTTCACTATAGTAAATCAAAGTTCCAAAGTTTTCACTATAGTAAATCAAAGTTCCAAAGTTTTTACTATAGTAAATCAAAGTTCCAAAGTTTTTACTTTGGTACTATAGTTAACTATAGTTTACTATAGTATTTTTTTGTTAGGGCTATGTTACATTATTGTGTTGCACTCCTGACATCTGATATGTATTTTATTTAACATTGTTTTAAAAACTATAACACACGATAACCCATTCTTACTTTGTAAATCAATTTGTCTTTTTGATATTTTTCATCGTTTACGGCAGGTTTTTCATACTTTGAAGAACTTAAAACATGATTATTTGCGAAGTGTAATATGTGTAAATTGTATTAAAAAATACATGTGAAATGATGAAAACTATTCCCTGAATTGACTGTAAAATTTCTGTGATTTGTTGATAGATATAGTGTTTTGAACATCAAATAGTATCAAACATTTTTTTCAACTTATTTTTTTTACTAAAGATAGTTAAAAAGCATTGGTAATTATAAAGCAGTTTTGTTGCACTCCTGACTGCAGTAAAATTTAAAATTAAAACCATAGAACACAAAAATTAAAAAAGTGTTGGCAACTTCAAGTGGTAATGAAATTGTGCAATATTTATAGTCCAATACTTCATAATTAAAACAGATGAAAGTATTATAAATTCGCATTTTATCTGGAATTATTTCCTATATATGCCCAAAAAACTAGCTAAAATATATATTTAGAGGATAAAATATATTTTATAGCATATTTTCCTTTAAAGGACAAACACAGTAATCCATCAGAAAAATTCTACTCATCATGTTTTCTTTATTTTTATTCTTGTTGGATGATTTATAATTTTAACATATTTGTTGCACTCCTGACCAAAAGCACTGGGGCCTTAAAAGTAGAATTGTGAAGTGAAAATTACATAGGAAATTGTTCTGTTGTTTCAGTGAAGTTGAGGAGGAATTACTTGAATTTTATGACATTTTTTAGTGTGTTTATTTTTAATGTTCATTAAAAAAAATCACAAAAAAGATGAAAACAGATCTGAACTGATAAAATTGAAAAAGAAAGGATTTTAATAATAAAACCGTCAATAATTTAGTATTAAATTATACGAAAAAGATCATTATTAATTAATGAATACTTCTAAGCATGAATAGAAGTGTTTTCCTCACACAACTTGAATCTTCAAAAAAAATGTGTTGCACTCCTGACCATAGAAATATAGATCTGAAGCACAGACAGATCCTGTAATTGATAAATCTATATGGTAAAAATGTTCTTTGTGTCTTTATTATCCAAAATAAAAATCAGAAAATCATATAATGATAATAGTTTTTTCATGCTTGCGGGCAAAACATCAAATGTTGCACTCCTGACATTATTGGGTATGCACCTATACTTGACTCTCATTAATGTTGTTTGTCATTTATCTAACATTTTTAAGTTTTAAAATGTATATCAGTTATTGTTTTACGCTTTGAAAATTCTTTTTTGTCTAAATTTTCTTTCAGAATTTTACAATTGATGTTTTTTGGCAACACTGCATTTTTTCTGTTGCACTCCTGACATGGTATAACATTTTTTTAAACATCAGCCATGACAACAAACTGATTAAACAAAAGTTACTACAGTTCACATTTAAAGCTCAATACTTTGAATATTATCAGGAAAGTCTTTATTTTCAACAGAAAGCATTATTATTTATTTCACAGATCTCCAAAAAATATTGAAATTTCAAAATGTCACAAAAAGGTGTTGCACTCCTGACAATTTTAGCATCATTTTTGGGCATAACTTTTTTGTTAATTGAGATATCAATAAGATATTTGGCAGGTATTTAGACATTATCAAAAGACATATGCTGAGACATAGAAATCTATTTTCATTGCCTGTATTTTTAGTGTGGATTGATAAATATGCGTTTGGTCATTTTTTTTTTTTTGAATTCACCCTAATCAGAGTTAAAAAAAAAAAAAGATTTTACACAAATCTAAATCCAAATAACACCTTTGCAACCTTAAAGAACAGAAATTAGTGTCTATTAAAGGATGAGATCTTATAATATATGTCAGCAGCCCATTTTTAGTAATAATCAATCGTGATTTTTATAATTGATCCAATTAAGAGTGCATATAATTGACATATCCTGATTAGTATCTATAGATCAGATATTTTCTTATTGTAATGACTGATGCATTTAGTAATCAATATTATTTTTAGACCCAGTAAAAGTGAATTCCATTCTGTTTTGTGACCCCGTCTTTTTAATCAATAAAAATGAAAAAAATGGGCGGGCCCTTGTACAATACAGGATAATTATGTATATGAAGAAATTAAGCAGATTGGACAAGACTCGCTTACATACCATGTGACATTGTTATTGCCAAAATTTCAAAAGATGTGAAAACTTAGCTTTGAAAATTAACATCCGTTGAAATTACAACTAGCAAAATTAATGATATATAATTACATTAATGTGCAACAAAGGCAAATACAGTCATGTCAAACATGCATATCCAATTTTACATGTATGTCCAATCAGGTAGACGAGTAGCATTATAAAAGGTTCAGAGTTTTCACATCTGATTCAGAAAATTTATAATGGGGAAGGCCATTCAACTTGACTTTTACATCTTATAAAAAGTTATACATGAGCGCAGTTAGATACATTTTTCTCCTATGTCAGCAAACCCGCAAGCTACCTTAAGATGACAGATTTACTTACCTGATACTCAGGGGTCTTGAAACACTGTCAGCATTTTTGTTGAAAACAACCTAAGAAAATAGATTTTGTTATTATAGAAAATATCATTTTTTTTTTTTTTTTTTTTTTTTATGAAATGCCAATTCCTAGTTTTTTTAAAAATAAATTTCATTTAATCAAACTACCGTTGGGGTTCCTGAATCAGATGGAATGTGTATTCCTGAATCAGCAGAGCTTTTGGTCTCCTGTTTTTCTGTCTGTAAAATTTGACACATAAAATATTATGATATATTGACTTATGAATCCTACCAGTAGATTGTCCAATATTTATTCATATGACAGCTGGTTCAAATATTAAATGTAATCCAACATTGATAAGCTACATTTGTTTTAACCTTACGCAGGTATGTTAAGGCAGTACCCAGATCATATTTCAGCGAATTTAGACTTTTTTCGTAAAATGTAACATTGATAAATCGGAAAAACCATAGATAAAACATTTACTATTATTATCCATTGTATAGACGTCATTGAGTCTTAGGCTAAAAGAAGCACTCCACTACGACGTCATCACGTGACGTCTATAAATAGAAAAATTGCCTTAATGAAAAAGTGAAAAGTTCAACACTACCCCGGAGATAATTCATTTCTTTTAGTGAAAATAATTATGTAAAAACATCACTGGGCCATGAAAAGTGCTGCTAGAATCCTACTCTCCTGACACAGAAAAAAATATTCCAAAGTTTTGCATGAAACCGTACCAAAATTTTTACATTTTATACATACATTCAAGGAATTTTTATCAATTCATGTTAACCACACGATTCTAGCAGCACTTTCCAAGTACTATAGAATACAAGCTTTCGATACAAACAAAAATTATATTTCAAAGAATGTTGCGTAGTGTTGAAATTTTGCATCTTTGTTGTTATAGAACGACAGAGGAACGGCTGATCGGGATTTCAAAGCACTGACTATGTTCATTATAAGAAAACATGATAAGAATATATCAGCGTACCTGATTCTTAATCTTTAATTCCTTATGAATCACACATAACATTCATGGTATATGCCTTAAAACTCCCATTTCATATATTTGTTTACATGAATTTTCATTTCACTCGGCAAATATTTGATATTTGATTTATGACGTCATGGGTTTGGTATTTAACCCCCGTGCTAAATAATTAGCTATTTATACCACCCAAAAACGACAAGATTTAGTTTATGTTTTGAATGATTCCATTCTTTTCTTGGACCTGAAATTAAACTTTAAAGATAGATATTGAGAAATCATTATTTCTATAGTTCACGTCATACAGCTTACTATGACGTCATATTGTGAAGGCAAGTAGGATATCTCTGGGTGTAGCCTTAACATACCCGCGTAATTCACTTCAGGAAATTTTACTTATTATAATAAATGAATCATTTGATAAAATGTAATTGTCCCAGGTTACTGTTTCCATCACATTTTGACGGATTTTAACAAAAACACACATACCTGCTAAAGAAGTACAATTGAAAACAATATAAGGGGAAAATTCCAAGATTTCATCATTGTCACTTCGTCTATTTTTACCTGGAGAAATTAACATGAACAAAAACAAATTTCTTATGGAGATTTATAAGGGCCGGGAAATGTTGACATCTTTTCTTCATTCGGAAGTACTCGGGACACCTCACACAATTTTTCAACGTTACCGTCCGGGTACTTTTCATGTCATTTGTAATGTAAAATCCCCATAGTCTTCTTATTTTTGGTTGTGTATTTAAACCTGAAGAGTACACAAGGGGGCATTTCAAAACAGAAAATCTGGACTTTTTCATTCCAGTGGATGAAAGAAGTTTAGGCACAAATGTATTAATCATCATCGAAATATAAAGCAAACAGTGGTGGAAGCAGAAACTTGGGACAGAGTATAACTGGATTTTTTGCATGTTTATGTTGCTTCAGTAAATTGATTCTATTAATTAATGTTGTTTACTGTTGGTGCTTTTGATTCTGAGAGATCAGATTCCAATTCTTCGACCTGTAAAATCAATACCCAAATCATTATAAATCAAGTTTATGAGTAACAATTATAATAAACATGTTAGAAAGAATGATCATGCAGACTTAAATTATAATGACTCTGCATGATTAGTTGATACTTCTTTGTAACATACTGTACATATAAACATGTATTTTGTGTCATCTGCATTGACATCTCAACATTGCTAATAAAATAAGTTTTGAAGTATTATATACAGCACTCATGCAATCAACATAATGAATATAAATAAATCTTTTGATTTTCTATTAAATGTTACATTCAGGACATATCATTTTCCTTTTTTTTTCTTAAAGAAAGATTAAATTGGACATGAACTTAACCTTCAAGATCAGTTTTCCAAACTCAAGAGGAAACAAACAATTCTTTGATGCTTTAATAGCGCAATATACCAATTAGATATCTTTTAACCTCTTGACCCCAACTCCTTCATTGCATGATCCATACAGGAGAGCATACAAAAGAAGCCCATGGTCCACATCACTCACCTGAGCAACAATAATCATAACAAAATCAGCTTTATGGAGTCATATACAAAATATCTGGACAATGTAGTATCAACAATATGTCAAGATGCTTGCACATAAATATTACCATATATTATATTAGAGATTTAAGAATGCATGATTTCAAATTTTTTCCTATGTACAATAATAAAATAACATGGACCCCCCCCCCCATTAATGTGGCCCAACCTTACCCCCAAAGATCATGATTTTGAAAAACTATTTGAAAACGCTTTCACTGAAGCTTTTCAAGGCTAATGGTTTTAGAAGAAGATTTAAAAAAAATTTAATCTCTATATTCCTATGTAAAAATTTGAACCAACTTCACCATTGTGGCCCCACCCTACCAGTGGGGACCATGGTTGAATAAACTTGAATCTATACTGCCTGAGGATGTTTTCCAACTAGTTACAGCTTTTCTGGCCAATGTTTTTGAGAAAAAGATTCTTCAAAAATGTCAACAATTTTTCAATAATTCTAAATTATCTCCCCTTGAAAGAGGACATGACCCTTCATTTTAACAAACTTGAATCCCTTTCAACAAGGGAGGCTTTGTGCCAACCTTGGTTAAAATTGACCCAGTGGTTCTGGAGAAGTCAAAAATGTGAAAAGTTTACAGATGGTTGTCAGACAAAAAAGTAATCAGAAAAGCTTACTTGAGCTTTCAGCTCAATTGAGCTAAAAATCAAATAAATATAATTAAGTTGATAAAATCAATTACTGATGGACTTGTTTCTGGATTTGAAGGTATTTCAGCTATGGTTGCAGTTTTGGGCTCCGATTCCTTCACCTGAAAGATTTGATACAAAGAACTCTGTTCAAATGGAAATCCTTGCAGTTTTAAATGCTCAAATGAATCAAGTTCATCAAAAGTATAAAACACTGTTTTTGATATATAAGAGAGGTGCAAAATTAAAAGTATTAAGACATATGATAAAAGACCAAAGATATGTGGTAAAAAATCATATTTCATAAATTATTTTCTTTTCCTTCCCTTGCATTTACAAAATAAAACCTAAATTTTTCTATAAAAATCCTATGTATATATATATATATATATATATATATATATATATATATATATATATATATATATATATATATATATATATATATACACTCACACATATATATGAGCCTTGTTTATATACATTACAAAAGAAATTGAAATTGTTTTAGCTTAATTAACTTGTGACCTCAGACATGCCTAAATTTTTCACAAAAGCTTTTCTTTTCCAGGAAATTAGAATATATATATCGAAATGCCAAAGACAACCATACCCTTTCAAAATGATAATGTTTACTGCAATGCTTTATCACAATGTCAACTGATCAGTAATTAAAACATACCTTTTTATCTTCTTTCCTTCTCTTTGATTTTTTCAAAACTAGTTTAGGCAGACTTTCGAATTCATCATCACTCTCATCCTGAAATATTTTTTTTTACTTTTCATCACATATTCAATGAAATAATAAATAAAAGGTCAAAACAATGCAAAATGAGGCAAATAGATGGGGCAGTCTGTAACCATACAAAGGGCTTTCTTCTGCAAACATCCTACATAAACTTTGGATTAACATTGAGGTCTACTTGTAGTCTAACTAATGGTTTGGAGGATTTCCGGGGGTGGGGTGGGGGTTGGGGGGGGGGGCTGCAATATTTATTTCTCATAAGCTTTGTTACTACATATATTTTATAACTTGTCCAGAACATGTACACCTCTTGATCAGTGCATATGAGTATTATGACAAATACTTACTCCTTGTAGTATATAATATACCTATGAGTAGTGTATCAGCCTTAACTGATTCACATTAGATAGTTAAAATGAAGCAGTTAAAAGGATGGACAAGCTAGAAAGTATGACATTCTGTATTTTTTTTTACTTGCTCATTATCAATTTAAATGCAGTGATCTAGGGAAAATTAAACTTACAAATTTACAGAAGAAACTTCACACATTACAAGCTACTTAATAAGTTTCTTTCTTGATAATTTTGAATTCTATATGCATCCAGACAACGTTCTTTTTGTTTAACATGTACATTAAATGATGACAGTTTGACACCCAAGTCCGACAACTCTGTGAGTGCCTAACATGATAAAAATAGAAATGAATGAGTTTTGAAAAGCCGGAAAAACAAGTGTAAGGCTTCTTTAACAAAATATATTCTTCTTTTAAAGAAATCTTAATTATAATGGTATTAAAATAATTGATGATATTACCTGACATCACACCGTTGTTTAGATTTGGTCTGTAACTGGTACCAGTCCAAGCAGGCCAATATTAAAACAACAGTGTGATGTTCTTTGTGTGTATGTCTTGATAGGATTTGAACAAAACTCTCGAAGGATTTTAAAATCCAGTGGAAAAGCTTAATTTACTATAATATATATGAAAACTACCTGCCTAAATTACTAGAAAATTCCTGCTGCAGGATCGTAATACTCCCATCCTAATAATTGGCCAGCATTTTTTTTTTAAGGTTTACAAACACCAGAATGAAAAAGTTCCGTAGGAGGAGGAAATAAAACTTTTTTCTATGGATAAATTATCTATTTTTGTACATTCATTTTTGCTTCTTTTTTGATGCTCTTCTAACAGGCCCCTTGCCACTGGCCACACAATGGTTACAAATAGGAAGGTAGGACCTTTAATTGTTTATTTCATTGTCTGCCAGTTGGGGACAGTGATATAAATTTTGAGATGTTTGTCAAAATACTAATTTTTTAACTCTTTCAAGATATCTTCATTTTTTTAAAAATATGTGACAAGTGATTGTGTAGAAATTGTTCTAAAAATATACTCGCGACCTTATGTAGATATTCCTATCATATAACAGAAAGGGAAGGGGTGGGTGGGTGAGGGAAAAAAAATTTCAATTAAGAGTAAAATAATTTTTCTGGCTGCCACATTCAAAAACGATACTACATGCATGTATATATTTGTATATACTTGTTTTCTTTAATAGTTGAAATATTTCATTTCTTTAGGTTATTGTTTATTTCACCCTCAAATGATCAACTTCACTTCTCTCATAGTTTTATTCATTACATCTGATGCATAAGTGATCCTATTCTGAAGAATGTTGCTTAGACTGTAACCTATAGCAGAGACCTAAACAAAGTCTCTGGCTATAGCTACCTTGGGCAGTTTTTAACCTGTGGGAGAAAATTAACTTACATGCAGATACTTTTGAATACATATACATAATTATCTCACCAACATGTGATTGTGCAACAAAGTTGTCAGCATTTTATTTGTCCTCTGAACGGGTGAAACATTTTGAATGGCACTCCTATTGATAAATTTTACACTAAACCAAGCTATGATGCTGCTATGGACTATGCAGATCTACCTTTACCTATTTACCCGCTTAATTCCATTTTTCTCCAATTCTTTTTTTTTTTCTGAAAATTCAAAATTTTGAGCGGTAAACTTAAAAATAAAAAAAAATGCTGGCCTATAGGAAAATAAATTCCTGCAAATATGGGATTGAAAATAAGGCAGAGATAGAAAAGGGAAATAACTGCACCATACATTAATTGAAATGCTTGAAAGTAATTTTGCATTTCAATTGGCTAGACAAATCAAAATTACCTGCATAACTTTTTCATTTGTTAATCTGATTTTTTTCTGTGGTTCTCCCTGAATAAGAAATAATTTAAAAGTATAAAAAAAAAAAAAAACTTGCATGATATCATCATAAGGAAATTGACCATAAGAATTTTCATAAGGACAAATTTATCAATTTTAATGATAATCATAAATACCGGTAGATATATTAATTAACTTACTGACTGTTTTTTAATAATGACAGAATCTTCATCCACCCCTGGTGATATGATTGCAGATGTAAATAGGTACAATCTGATTGGGTAAGTTCTTATTTCATTGTAATAACCTTCCAAGCTGAAGGGGTCTCCATTACTTAATGTGTCCTGAATTGGATCTCCAGCATAGTTTCCAATATAATAATTGAAGTCCTTCAATTGAAGACCCTGTATCTTATTTTCACCGTTTGGAAAATAAATTTCTAGAAATTTCTCCTTCATTTCGGCTAAAGTGGTACTTTTATGTATACCTATGACCTCCTTACCAACAGTGACTCTCGAGTACACAGAATTTTTTCTTCTTTTTTTTTTTTTTTTTCTTTTTTTGATCATCCAACCAACATGAACTCTTCTGGTATATTCTAGTGTGGGTGTCAATAATGTACTTTATGTACAATAACTAAAGGGGATGTGTGTTTTTCCATATACTTTTTATTTGACCTGCTGAATTGCTTCCTTTGTATATTCCGGTGAGAGCTTAGTTCTCTTAACTTTTTAAGTGTAGGAGAGTCTGGCACTGCAATATCAAAAAAGTTTCAAATTCAACAGCATGCATCTAATCAATGCAAATATTAAGGCATAATTTTCATTTTCATGTGTAATTATTAATACTGATGTATCATATTTTTCTTATTATCAAACAAAAATGAGTTATAGATCTGCAAATATTCTAACATTTATATAATTACACACATTGCACAATGGTTCTGCAGCCAACTGTCAATACTCCAAGTTTTTCAAACTCGGCATCGGTCAAGGTTAGTACTTCTTTAGGTTCAACCTACAATAATTGAAGAACAATTTTCAAGAAATCGATCTGTTCATTTTTTTTCAATATGAGCATTAACATATTAAGAACATTAATCTCCTCATCAATTTACTTCTCTTAAAAGAGCTATTTAATGCAATACTGCGTAAATCATGATCACACAAGATCAGTTTTGCATGAAAATGGAACAACAAAACTCAATTCCATCTCAATGAGAAAATATATATTATAAATTACAAAACATAGGGTACCTGTAGTTTACAATATAACAATATATTTCTGGTCACTTTTCTGAAAAAGAAATAGAACTTTAGAATAGTCTGTCTCAGCTGGACTATTTAGCTCACCTAGCCAAAATTGTGACTGAGTATAATTTTCTTTATAGACTCACCTATAACCTTTAATTGTCACCCAAGGAGTTCAATTTCATATATTAACAAAATGGAATATGAATAAATAAGTAAAATGAATGATAATTTTTTTTTTCAAGAACATGTAATGCAATAATGTTTCTCTTATGTCTGGGTTCTATGTTTAAATCTAAGAGCTGGCAATCAAACATTTGATTTAATTCTTTTGAAGAAAAATTAGGCTTAAATATTGATAAAATAAATTGTAAACAATTTACAAATGAATTAAAAAGTATATGGAAAAACAAACATCCCCTTTAGTTATTGTACATAAAGTACATTATTGACACCCACAATAGAATATACACTAGATTTTTTTGGATAGATGTCCATCATCTGACAATGTAAACCTCAAAAATATTCAGCGAAATGCTTTTGGCTAAGACAGTAATGGTCATTTAATATTATTCAGTTTCATCAGAGTATATATACATCTTTCTTCATGGCACTTTACAAGTGGTAATTCTTTCTTTTAAATTCTTCTCTCCCTGCAAGATCCCCTAATTTTTCTCACCTAGCCAAAATCCATTCGACTGTGTAAATTACAGAACTTTGGCAATGCAAGTGGAAAGACGTCATTTTAAAAGTCAGGCTAAACAGTGTCTGTTGGATAATATCTGTTTGATGATAACATGTTCTATCTATAAACTTAATGAACACCCCAAAAGTATTCTATAGCACAATTTCCAAATCCTATTGGAGTTGACATAATTATATATAATTATACATACAACTCCTATTGTTTCCTTTTTTGTAGATCAATAGATAAGTGATATTAAGTTAAAACACATCTGCAAAAAGGAGAAAATTCAAATTAAAAGTTGTTATGTTGAACAACGTATATAAACATTATTTTTATTAACAAACCTTTATTAATTAGTTGATAAGAAAATATTTACGGACAAAAGAGCTATTTTGCTTCTTAAAAAGAATTAAATAGGTACTGTTCAGTATAATATGTATAATAATGGGAAAAAAACATTAGAACTTGAACCATGCTTTTTTGAAATAGGATCCGACGGGGCCAATTTTTGGCCCCTGAGAAAGTACTGAAAAATTCTAACCGATCCCCAAGTGCGTATGACAAATATGACAAACTGTCTCATATCGACTTAAAAAGCCATAACATTATATGAAGTGATTATGAAAGTTACCTTCTCTAAAGGATAAAAAATACGCGTCCATATAAAAAAATTTGCATGGTGCACCCCTTTTCAGAAGAAGTTATGGACCCGCGTATATTTGTTACTTGATTTTTATAAACTTTTAAAAAAAATTAAAGCAGTATAGTTCCCTCCTTTTCAATGTACAAATTATTACAATTAATCTACCTTATGTTCCTCAAACAACTCTTTACAATGTAAAAGAGCAACCTCTTCTAAGATTTCTTCCATTTTTTTAGATCATGCGCAGACCATTATTTCCGTGAAGATTATTTCCGACGGCGAGTTATGTGTTAGCGCGACGGCGTGTTGCTTGAAAGCGTGTTAGCGCGACGGCGTGTTGTGCGAACTTGTGTTAGCGTGACAGCGTGTTGTGTGTTAGCGCGACGGCGTGTTGTGCGAACTTGTGTTATCTTGACAGCGCGTTGTGTGTTAGCGCGACATCGTGTTGTGCGAAATTGTGTTAGCGTGACAGCGTGTTGTGTGTTAGCGCGACGGCGTGTTGTGCGAACTTGTGTTAGCGTGACAGCGTGTTGTGTGTTAGCGCGACGGCGTGTTTTTCTGAACGCGCTGTTGAGCTTTTGCAAATGGCCCTATCCGGACACCATAGTGTAAAGATACAAATTAAAACAAATCCACCAGCTATGCTGCAAAGTGTAAGACGCTGTAGTTGCATCATACATACTGTTTGTACTGCTGTCCCGTCATAATATGACACATAAAATACATGCACTCCAATCATAAATTGTTTCTTGTTTTGGCGGTTGCAATTATCAGTATGAATTGTAAGTTCTGTAATGAGAAAACGACTAGTTCGAAGAATTGAATCTGGCCCACGAGTATTTGTATCTTTACACACTATAGTTTCATGTTAAGATTTATTTTTTTTTAAACTGCTTTAGGATATCGTCTACTCGAAACCCAAAGATCTGGATTTTGCAAAGAGTCACGAAATGGAGTGACCCCATTTTGAGAACATAACGAGGTTTTACTCATTGGTATCGGAAAATCAGTTTTTGTGATGTAACTGGATTATTATATGGTGTACAGGAGAAGTGTTGACCACTGAAACTGCCAAGCTCCTGTAAATAAACCAGAACTCTAAGACTATTTAAATGATGTTTGAAGAGTTATTAAATAACTAACACGCATAAATTTAACTTGCTACATATACTAGTAGTTTTAAAAATGATATTAAGTGTAAAGAAATAACATTAAAGTAGACTTAACTTAATATGCACAGGCTGTAGGAGCTAATTTTAGTTGAAAGGGGGGGGGGGGTTCAGCCTAAAAGAAAATGTTAACAAACAAAACCAAAAAAGTCAATTTACTTTTGAAAAGGGAACAACCGTAACTTAGCTTTACATGTATATGCTTTTGTAAAGTATTTTGTTGAGGGGTAAAACTTTTAATAAGCTTTGTTTTCTATTGTTAAGTATACAATTGTAAAATATTCCCCGGTTCTTATAAATGAATATTATATATAGTACAGCATGAAGGATGATTCTTTTTCTTACTATGCAATTTTAGGTCATATCTCTCCATGAGCACTGGAAGTGTGTGTAAAATTCAATAAAATATATTTAATATATGCAGGTATATAAGAATTACGTATTTTCAATACAAACCACAAACTAAGTAATGTACTTCCCAAAGGCACCTGAGTAGCGGATAAAGGACATGAACTTATCGTCAACCCCCTCCCCCCCCCCCCCCTGCCCACCCCCTCCCCCCCACCCCCCACCCCCATTCGGACGGAGTTTATGTTGAGTTGCTTTTGATGATATGCTCTATTAAAATCAACCATCTTGGAGACATATTTTAGGTGAACATCTTTGCTTTTAATTTGTCTTGTTAGTATCTCCCCTTCTGCCAGCTTTTCCTGATTTTGTATATCTTAAAACGACATGCATTTTTCGATCTTCAGAAATTCATAAAGCGAAACTAGGAAAAACAGATGGCTGTTTAGATGTCAAAATTTAATTTAATATTAAACTAATGTTTAATTTGATGTTATATCTATCCCAAATGTTAGTACACTGTAAAAACTTTTTTTTTTATTTATTTTTTTTTTTTTTGGATTTAATCGTATTTGTTTACACACTTGTTAGTGTTAGTTTCTACTTACTGATGATAGTTATATAATAAAGGTACAAAATAATAAGAATGACAGATTTGACGGAGAATGTTTTAAAAATTTATTTGGTTATGAGGGAAGGGGTTGGTCCATCTTTGCTAGCAATGGTTTGGGAATCACAATCTCTTGGCTAGCGACACTCCAGCCAAGTTCAGGTGGCATATAAGTATCCCACTCTCTCTGTATCCCTCCATTATGTATCGGAATCAAGCAAGAATCTAAAATTTTGGGTTCAGGGGGGAGGGGTTCCACCCCAGTAAAAAATAATTAATTTGATGACGAGTAATTAAAAAAAAACATGAACAAAAAACGTACACTACTTTCAAACGTGAAAACCTTATTTCGTAAAGGAGTTGGTCGGGGATGGGGTGTGGACTTCACTTCTTAAGCTTCAAAAGAATTACTCCCCCTACTATCTTAATAGGTGTCCTTGTTTTTTAGGAGAGGAAGAGGGTCCAAGGTCGTTTTAAGTTAGTTTACTATCTATATTTGATTACTCCACAAATTTCGGGGGAGGGGGAGGAGGTCCGGACCCTCTCTAGATCCGCGCATTGGAATAACATTAAAATATGTTAAGTGTTTAGATACTGATTTGATTTAATTATTCTTTTAGAGAAATATTCAGGAATATATATATATATATATTTATGTATAACGTAAAATCCAGATGCAACGCCGGCGTTAAAACACACACAGAGAAAAAAAAACCAGCAGTGCAAACGTGGAAGTATTTGCTGATTAGTGAATATATAAAATGCCTACATGAAGAACTGAAATCTACGGAAGCCCGTTGAGGCCAGTTCAGAGAAAGAAATATTTTTTATTGCGTTTAAACGCAATAATTATTGCGCTTAAACACAAAACATTGCGTTTAATCGCAATAATCATTGCGTTTAAACGCAAAAGATTGCGATTAGTCGCAATGTATATTGCGTTTAAACGTAAAACACTTTTGCGATTAAACGCAATAGTATTGCGATTAAACGCAATAATTTTGCGATTAAACGCAATAATCTTTGCGTTTAAACGCAATAATCCTTCCTTAAAAGGATCTGTTTTGCATTTAAACACAATGATACTGTAGTTTCAAAATCAAACATGAATTAGTCAAAGCTCATAATTGCATGTACATGTACTAGGATTCGACACTTTAACTTTAAGAAGATCCTATTTGTTCTGTGTCTTTTTGAAAATTTTTTCCAGTTTTTGAAAATTGTAGTAAAAACAATGGCATCCTAACAACCTGAATGTCTTAAATGTATTAGAACCCAAAACTCTTAATGAAGTCTCTGATCAATTGCTTACGTGTATCACAACTTATAGAGAATGTTTCAGTGGTATAAATAGCACTTGTCAATTTGATACATGTAGTACACATCGATCATTATGTTTTCATTTGATTTTGATTTTTATCTCATATAAATTCATCACATATGTGTGTTTACTGTATGCAACCATGGGAAGGGTTATGAATGTACATTTAAGTCTAAATAATTCATCATGTTGTATTCCAACATTTCCTCAGTCCTTTCCAAAAATCCCTTTATACATGGGTTAAGCTTGTGACCGCAACGTAAGGGACAGTTTTTTAACAGAGCAACTGACCAAAACTTCATTTAGAATGTAGAGAATAATAAGCTTAAGACATGTCTTTTTCTTAGGTTGCCTTTGTTTTTACCGATATTTTTTTTCTCCTCTATAAATTCTTATCAGTGATTTATCCTTTTAGAGAGCGTTTGCTCGGAGAAATTTGATTCTATAAAGCTAAACAATACGCAATTTCCTCATAAGTAAAAAGAGAAAGAAATAAAAGATATAAGTATTCGTGGGTCCATTGTACTCTGCAAGGTTTGATACAAATGACTGCCTTTAAACACAGAGATAATTGCCTTTGAACTCAAAAATTGTTGCCTTTAAACGCAAAACTATTTCGTTTAAACGCAAAAATTATTGCATTTAATCGCAATAATCATTGCGTTTAAACGCAAAAGTATTGCGTTTAATCGCAAAAGTATTGCGGTTAATCGCAATATTATTGCGTTTAAACGCAAAAACTATTACGTTTAATCGCAAATTTATTGCGTTTAAATGCAAAAGATTGCATTTAATCGCCATCTTTTGCGATAAAACGCAAAGTGTTGTGCGTTTAAACGCAATATACATTGCGATTAAATACAATCTTTTGCGTTTAAACGCAATGATTATTGCGATTAAACGCAATGTTTTGCGTTTAAAATATATAAATATTTCTTTCTCTGAACTGGCCGCAACGGGCTTCCGTAGAAATTAATACAGTGAGAAAAAAAATATTAACACGAACTGCAGTTTCATACATGAAAATTTCAGAAAAAAAATTAAATTCGCCAATCGCTAATCTGCCAACCTACAAATGCTGCAGAGAACAGGTGCTGTATGTTACAAGAACGCATGAAGATTATAAAATAGTCAAACTCATTTAATATTGTCAATTTTTATGTATGCAAACTTTCATTGTATAAACATTTCATACTTATATTACTTACTGATAATTCATAGTCCATTCTTCTTTCTGTGCTTATCCCTTCTCTCGGTTTTGTCAGAGAGCGGTCCATATATATATATATATATATATATATATATATATATATATATATATATATATATATATATATATATATATATATATATATATACGAGGGCTGTTCAAAAATTACGCGGACTTGTTGCACAGAAAATATATTTGACGATATACAGTCCCTGAAACGTTCTACTTTCCCCTTTTTCCGTTCGCTCACCGTTCGTTCACCGTTCGTTCAGCGTGCGTTCACCGTTCGTTCACCGTGCGTTCACCGTTCGCTCTCCGTTCACAGTTTTGCGTTCAGCGTTCACCGTGCGCTCGCGTTCACCGTTCACAAAGCGTTCAGCGTTCGCTCTCTGTTCGTTTATTTTGCGTTCACCATACGTTCAGCGTTCACTTATCGTTCAGTCTTCAGTGTCATTCGGAACTCCGAAGTGAAAGGACTTATCTTTTTCTTAGTAAGGATTTACAGCTTTTTAAATTTAATAATAAACATATCGTGTTTTCCCTTAGTATTTGATACTGTATAGTTTGGGTTACCTTATCCACTCAGAATAAACATCCATATACCATTTCCGATTCAGCTTAAAAACTATAAAACTATAATTGTGTGTTTTAGTTTGTGTTAAACCCCAAAACTGCAGATATTTCTGAGGTAAGTTTGACGTCAGTCGATCTCAATCACATTCTTAACAGCCCAGATCAATGTTTTGTCGATGAACTTCATCCATCCCTCCCGGATTGCCTTTTAACTAAGGTCTAACAATCTAAAATTCTTTTTTACATTTTGTAGAGATGTGTCGGTTATTCCGCTGGTTTACTGCATGTTTAATTAGAATGATTTTGGGTCTGTATTGGCGTTTTCCCAGCGTGATTCATTGATTCATTATCAAAAATTGATAAAAGTGCGCTGCTCCGTCAAATCACGAGACGTCATTTTTGCAATAGATTTCGTAGGGGTTACATCGGAGAAAAATTACAATATTTCTGTTAGTACTTCATATATTACGCCAGAAATCTAAATACTTAATATTAAAAACATAAAAAGAAATTTTAGAGAAAATTGATAAATAATATCGTGAAATATGGAAAATAAATGAATAAAATTTTGGATACCACATCTTTGTTTTTCAACATTTTTGCCGAGATCCGTATGTCACCATCAGCAGCATCAAAACGGCAATAATTTTATGAGACATTAAATAAAATCAAAAAAATTTACCAAGAATTTATTGGAATTTTTAAGAAATATGTTCCTTTGAAATTTCAATTCTATATGGCGTCTGTAAGAGTAAATAATAGAAGAGTCCGCGTAATTTTTGAACGGCCCTCGTGTATATATATATATATATATATATATATATATATATATATATATATATATATATATATATATATATATATACACACAATATATATATATATATATATATATATATATATATATATATATATATATATGGGGGGGGGGGAGGGGGGGGGAGGGTGTGGGTGTGTAAAAGGTCGGGTTTGTTCTTCACATTCCGTTCTGCTGAACCTTTCAAAGGTATAAAGACGCATAGGAAGTGCAAGATTTTATTGCTGTCGATGTCTGTTAAATAAGGCGGATGATGTTGGATTCAAAATTTTTACGAAGCAGACAACGCTCACGCGGTTATGACAAAAAAATATAATTACTTTACCTTTGTATTGTTATTAAATGATCAAAATATTGGTTATCGACATCAATTTTTGTCTTTTTGTTTCAAACTGCGTCGAAATCGGAGAATGCAAACCAAGAATAGGCCTAGCGGAAAAACAATATGGAAACTCGGTCAGCCCTTTTCGTGGACACAGTGAGGATGGGCCCAAATATGTCAAAGAAAGGAATAGCAAATAATCTGTGAACCAGTTGGAAAACCAGACATTGAATATATGTATCACCACAGTCCAATATATCAGGTACATCCACCACCATTGAAATACACATATCAGTTAAATGTGTATACTTGATTAATCTTTTCCATTGTATAATGAGACCAAAATATATGCAATAGGGCCTAGTCTGCTTATACAGTGTATAGATACTGCTTCCAAAATATCCTTGCTTAAAGTGTTACCCTTCTTGCTTAGAGTGGAGAATTTATTTCTATTTCTTTTTAAAAGAAGGGGGGGGGGCTTTCTACAAAAAACAAACAAAGGTACCAGAAAGTCAAGCTGAAAACAGAATATATTTAAATATAACTACCTACAATCCTTCAAATATCCTACAAAATTATGTCACAATAAAATAATGTTTCAAAATACATTCAAATCATATTATAATTTTACCCTAGAATTTTCTCAAAATATTGCAGTTGTCTTGAATTGTTCAAAACGAAGTTCAAAATAATTTAATAGATTGTGAATGGATGTTTTTGTTATGTGCACATTGTACAGCATTTCAAACTTTTCCATATGTTATATTAGTAGAATGCACTGGACCTATTATGCACTTACATAAGCAGGGTTATCCCTAAGACCCGGGGGCCGGGGAATTTCCCCGCCTATAATGATGTAATCCCCCTTACTTTGGTATTCCTCCTAATTCTCCTGTTAGGGGAGGAACCCTAAACCCCCTTCTACTGGACATTGTAATGTCCCCTGCTTTTTCAATTTTTAGGGAACTGTTCACGGTAGCTCAGTCGGTAGAGCGCTCGCTCCGTGATCGGGAGGTAGTGCGTTCGAATCTCGGCCTCGACTGAACTAAGTCGATAAAAAATGGGTAGCAACTATTCCTTGGCCATGCGCTCGGCACTTTGAAGAGAAAGTTGCAGGTCCTTCGGATGAGACCTCAAAAACCGAGGCCCCGTGTCCCGGCAGGCGTTGGCACGATAAAGATCTCTCACTGCTCAAGGCCCTGAGTGCCGAGTAAAGGTCAAAATTTGAAGCCCTTCACCGGTATATGGTGACGTCTCTATATGAGTGAAAAATTATCGAATGGGACGTTTAACAACATGCAATCATTCAATCAATTCTAAGGGACAACCCTGCATTGGGTTTCTATTTGTGAGAAGATTAAAGAAGTTGGTTCAGTTGATGTAACATGACGCCCTCAAATTTACCCCAAAATAAATTGCACTTTTGAAATATATTTTGTATCAGAAAAAAATGTTAAAGGTCAAATTCATAGGAAATAGAAACACTTGTAAATGATATATGTTGTAAATAATTGTTAAAAAGAGGGAATTACAATATTTCGTAAAATTTAAACCTCGTTGTTTTCTTTATTTACCTGTTTAAAAATCGCTAAAAATAACGTTTATCATTAGAATTACTTCCCCTTTTTGTGACGTCATAAGAGACAATCAACATCAGAAACCTGATAGTAAAAATAATATAAATATAGTCTAAGTAGTATAAATATAATGTAGTGCTCTCGATTATCATAAAAAATGGCAAATTTTAGGCAACGGAGATGTTAATATACCAGAGGTACATGTAAATTTTCATTTAAGAATAGGCTCTACATGTTTGAGCCAATCAAGGAAAGAACATGAAAATGATTATTCTTCTTCGACCGATTCTGTTTCGGCCGAAGGCTCCAGGTGCGTAGCTACCTACATATGCAAAAACGCAAGTGTGTACACATCCTCCCCCCGCTATATAATAAAATTTGAAACCCTTTATTAAACCATTGAAAAGTCATTCATTGATTTGTAATTGTTACATGTAATACATTGATTTTTTTTTTAAAAGATCTTCGAGAAATTGAAATTCAAGCGCATCGTTGAATGATATGATCTATTAGTATATGATTTAATAGCCATTCTCTGTAACCACTTAAACTTTTGTGGCACGCATAGTCACAGATTTTTTTCAAATTTGACTAGAATTTACCACCTCATAAACTACTCCAAAAAATTTTGTTAGATCATATGAATGTTGAGTAGTTACCATGGAAACGGTGTCTAAAGTTGATTTTTTCTGAAAAAAATGCAATTTTTGGGAATGCTATTCAATGAAATGCGGCTACTTCAATTCACGTTACTCACAGAAATAAAAAGTATGACATCTGATTTTAATAGTCATTTAAAAACATTGTTGGTATTCAGTCTATAAATATGAGAAATCTATAATGATTAAAATAGCAGACATTCATTTAAAAATTAAATTATCTCCATTTGATAATTGTGAGCTCGTTAGTGTGAGAGATAAAAAAAATCATTGGACAAAACTGACTGGAAGTTGTTTACATTGTCAACGTATATCCTGGATTTCAAGTAAAATCAAGTGTTTTTTTTCTGTTTATTTAATGTGCATACGAATTTTAACCTCTTTGTTTATTTTCTGGATGCAAAAGAGTAATTTTCATGTGTGAACAATGGGGAAATGTACAAGTCCTAGACCACATGGTACAAGAAATCAGCTCTGTGCACATTCATGATATTGAAGCCTACGCCTCAAGGTCTTAGGAGTTTCAAAATGGGGATGAAAAGATAAACTTAAAATATCAGAATTATATTGAATTGGTTGTAAGAAGAGGTACAGTGTCTCAGTCAGAGTACATGATATAATACAGTGAATAACAACCAGGAAAGCCGGTGCTTCTTTTTAAAAACGAATGTGGAAAAAAACAAAACTGAATTATAATGTTAGAAAAGTAGGCTTTTGATTTTACCTAAATAATTAAAGTCTAGCTATATTTACATGATCGTACAAAACTGGAAGTTGAAGGTCAGATATAAAATAGGCTTGGCAACAACAAAGTACAGGTGTATCAAGTTTATATTGAATGATGTGATGTAAGTTGATAATGTTGCTGAAGCAAGAAATTTCTTTAAGGGAAAGGTCTTTACCCAATAAAAAGAATGTTAAGGCCAATAATAAAAATGTTTTGTTTGATTCCTATCGACCAGTCAAAATTATACTTGTGTGTGTGTGGGGGGGGGGGGGGGTGCATAGAAATACAAATTGTCTGAATCATATTTAAAGTTATCGGTGTATCATATTTCTAGTCTAAGATACATTTAGATTGAACCTTATAGCAGTAAAATTAATATTAAATCAGTTTAGCTGTATTTTATTAACAATGAAAACATAAATAAATTTCTGACAACTTCCCCCCTTTCTACCGAAAGAAAAAATCTAAAATTAAACAAAAAAAAAAAAAAATAAATCTATACCTAGGAAATAGGGGCGGGAAGGGGTTAATCACTTATTAATGAATAACTTCCTTTAATATTTATAAATAACGCTTCTTAACGTTTGACAAGGTATCCATGTTTTCGTTTTGTTTTTTTTTTTTGTTTTTTTGTGTTTTTTTTTTTTGTTTGTTTATTTTTTTTTTTTTTACAAATGCCTCTTACCAATTGATGTGAGTAAGTGTTTTTACATGGTTCCTGGAAGGGGTGGAATAAGTCCTGGTCATTGGTTACTTTACTATATTCATTTAAAAAAAATAATAAAAACTGTAGGAAGAAAGCAGTGACAGATTATCTATTTTAAACATTTTCAAGGACTAAACTTTAGAAATTATGTTAACATTACACACCATAAGGTGTACCATTCCATCAAGCTTACCAACCAACTCAATTTTAGCAACCAACATAAATTCAAAAAAGCACAAAAACAGATTATCCGAACAGGTCCAGCAGGTTTTATTGATTAAATTTTGGGAAATAGCAGATCTATTATGTGTAAACCAATGAATATTTGGGTTGAAATATTTATCATCAATGTCTCTAAATTTTTTCACGTTTTTAAGAATAATATTGCAAAGTAAAATGGATTTAGGCTTTTTCTGTCAACTTCTCTGAAAAAAGTCAAAGGAAAACATAATTTGACTGTCACTGGAAAAGTGCGGGCTGTTGAATAGAGTCAAAAATGTACATTTTAGAACAAGGACTTAGTCTACAAAAACAACAAAAGAGTGTTTTTACTTGCATGTAGCACAATTCTCTACATACAAGTCACTCAATATGGTAAGTGTATAGGCTTTCAATATTTTGACTTGGCTACATTTTTATTAATAATTGACCTTAAAAAAACATTCTCATAGCATTTTCACATTATGCATCAAGCTAAAGATGAGAATGTAATTTATTTACCATGAAGTTTCAGTAAAATAAATTGTATATAAAACAGGATACGCTTTCACAATATCCAAGTATAAATGCTTAATTAACAAGCTAATTCAGGGAATCTGTGTCCCATGCTTAAAGAAAAAAGAAGAGCATGTACGGATCTAGAGGGGTGGTGGTCGGAGGGTTATGGAGGTGCGGGTATGTGGGTGCGGGGAGGGACACTTTAAGAGGAGCGGGCGGGACCATAGGGAGTTATGATATATAATTTCATTGCAAAAGATTAAAATCTTTTTGAGATATCACTCGGAAATGAAAGTTTTACACACAAACAGAATGTATAAATTTTTGACATTGACCTTTGACCTTTTGACCTCGAAATCAATAGGGGTCTTTTTTAGGTCATAGGAAGTTGTGCTTTAAAATTTCGATGAAAAAGCTTGAAGGCTTCTCGAGATATCGCACAGAAATAAAGTGTTTAAACAGAATTTATGTATTCATGACCTTGACCTTGAGTCTTCCCTAGGCCACAGGGATTTTTTATGCAAAATTTCATTGCAAAAGCTTCTCGAGACATCGGGCCGAAACAAAAGTGATACAGAAAGACAGTTTGATGGACGGTCAGACAGACCCAAATCAATATCCCCCATTTTCAGTGAAAGCTGGGCACAAAAGGCAATTTTCATATACCATTGTGACCTTGAACTTTGACCTTCTGTCCGTATTTACCAATTCATGTGATGCCATATGTAGTTATTGTCCACAAGAAATGTAATTTTGTTTATTCATGCTGTTAAAAACAAAAGTATTAGTTAGGACACAGAAAAAAAAATGTGCTTAGTTTCCTTAAATTTCCATCTAAATCGAGCAATTTTGACCTTGACCTTTGACCTTTTGTCATGAAAATTGATTTTTCTCTTTGTTTTTGCTATTGTGTACCACATAACTAAATTTGGTTTTAATCCATTTTAAAAAACTCAGGTATTTGTATGGAAACTGATTGTAGGTGACTATTGCCCTTGTCTGGAATTCTTTAAAAAAGCTTAAGTTTGTAACCATGGTAACATGAAAACAAAATATGAATACCAAGTGTTTCTCTGCAGTTTATATTATTTAGAACAATATATGGACTTTCAAACCAATGTATTTATTTTTTCCCAAATGTCCGCAAAATTTTATACCAGGCTTTTCAAAAGAGCCTAAAATCTACAAATTTTTCTCAGAAAAATCCTGCCTAAACGGGCGATATTTTTTCTATGAGGTAAAGTTACTCAAATACTAGAAATTATCTAAAGAACTACAAAAATGATGTATTTTGGCAAAAAGATGAAGTCATATAAATATCTTGTTGTATTAAAGACTTTTAATTTGTCAAAAACGGTCATTTTTCATCAAAATTTAGCATTTTTTAGGCCATGAAAAATGTATGTTGGTTGCCATGGTAACCATTGACGATAGCAACCATTTTAGTATGAATTTTAGTTTCATACATCAATATAGGAATGTGTGCCAAGTTTCATAAAAATCTAAGACATAGCGTGCCACACTCCCTATATAAGAGTTTAAATGCTTACAGAGAATGGCTATTAAAAGTTAACATTTAGTATATATACGTGCTTTTGATACTACATGTCCAATAAGTTTCCATGAAAGTATTAACTTTGGGTTAAAATAACAAATATTACTACGTCTTTTATTTTGTAAACAAAAACTACATGGCATAATTTTTATTTTGCCAGAAAATGAATGAAATAACTGTTTAAAGGCAGAACCTTCTGTGGCTTCACCGGGGGGGGGGGGGGGGGGCTAACACCCTCACCTCCCGACCCCCTGCCGCTCTCTGCGTACACTTCACTTCCATTCTGGCTACGCCATAAAACGGTTTCATTAATAAATATTTCAAAATCAATTATATCACCCTAATTTAGTTTTTAGATTAAAGAAAAAAATAATATTCAACTATCTATTCTGATTTCATGTGGTAACTATGCTACGATGCCGACAGCAAGAGAAAATAAATGCTGCAGAAAAACAAATATTGTGTACAGTAAAATTGAGGCACAATCACTTTAAATTGTATAATATTCGAGGAAAATGCCTTACGTACAGACAGGAAGTATCGTGGGAGGGGGTGCTCCCGGTAAAATTCTGCGCACCATCTTAATTTTATACAAATATAAGTTCAAATTTGGGAGTTGCTTCCCTTTCGTTGTCAACAAAATCAAATATGACGTCACCACAATGACATGCAGACAAGATAGTCAACGAACATCTGAAATGTAGAGAGAGATCCAGAACTGTCACTGTCGTTTAGGTAAGTTTAAATCCCTAGAATTGCAGTTTCATGAAAACAAATTACATTTGTAACCCCCTCCTCCTGACTTTTCTTCGCATGCAGAGACGCGATTATGGTGATCACAAAGTCGTGTCTGCACAAACCATGCAGGTATATTATGAATTCATTAATTAACGCCTTTTCGACACTTCCAAGGGTATAGTATCCATAAATGTTATGATGATTTCAAAAGTTATGATACACTGTCTTCTAGGCCTATAACGTGCATACGTCGTGATGAAGTGCATAATTTTTCAGATCAATCGTTGATCATTCACGTAAATGTTCTGTGAAAACGGAGTGATGAGATATAGTTACATGACAATATCACAGGGGCTTGCTCCCGGCGTGTAATAATTATCTATTTAAAAAAATCATATACGGAAATACTAAAACAATACAAGGGAGGACGCCATTTTGGACCCCTTCCTCGCTTCAACCTCTGTTTTCGTTATATTTTCCCGTATTTTACTGACTCACCGCCTCGGATCTGTCAAGTAATGATTTTTCTAGAACATATTGCTTAAATTTTCCCCTTGGAGCCTCTACAATACACATTTCAGACTAATAATAATCCGAACTCGCTCTTTAGGACAGTTGATAGGGACAGAAAACGAAAACACATTCGAAAATCTCGGGGTTTTTCCACTAGTTAACACAGCTGCTAATTATAAATTTGAAAAAAAAAAACCGCGTTTTAATTCCATATTCGAATGTAAAACGCCGAGGTTACTTTCGTTTTCTGTCCCTATATTGGACAAACACCACCAAATGTTTTCCAATAGACTTCCATACAAAGTTGAGCCCCTGTCCCTGATTCATATATTCAATTGTGGGCAAATGACTTTCTTGCCGGGAAAGTTCAAGATCATGCAAAACAAAACATGCCAGAAAATATATACCGTGCCGTTGCACTTTTACTTTCAAATTCCATTTGTTTACAACTAGGTGTGTTCAGCACCAAATGAAAATCTCTAACCAAAGTGCACCCCTCCCTTCAAATTTTTACCTGTAACTCCTATATATCTCAAAGAAGCCTTAGTCTTGATATGAGATTTTTATCACCTTTATTTCACTTGTCAAATACATAACAAGTCTTTTCTCTTAATGACCAATCATGTGCCGTGTAGCATTTTCTTCTCCGCACAACTTTGGGTGTCCAAAATGTCTGCGCCCATGAATGAGGTTATGAAGTTGTTTTTCCATCAACGGTCCTAAAGAGCGAGTTCGGATTATTATTAGTCTGAAATGTGTATTGTAGAGGCTCCAAGGGGAAAATTTAAGCATTATGTTCTAGAAAAATCATGACTTGACAGATCCGAGGCGGTGAGTCAGTAAAATACGGGAAAATATAACGAAAACAGAGGTTGAAGCGAGGAAGGGGTCCAAAATGGCGTCCTCCCTTGTGTTGTTTTTAGTATTACCGTATATGATTTTTTGTAATAAGCCCCTGTGACAATATTTAATCAAAGAAATGTCGAAAATTATCCAGCATTACAACGTGTCACGTTTCAAGGGACGTTTGTGACATAATTCTCACCGTATCAGAATTTATTTTTTCAGAATCAATCGTTTTTTCCGAGTAAGGGCGGGGGGGGGGGGGGGGTAGAGGGTGCCTCCATTGACAAGCAAAAAAATAAATGATAGACTTAACAAAATGCTATTTCGTGGGGAATGGGGGGGGGGGGGAGGGTGTCAAATAGTCTTTTCGTAAAAATTGTTCAGTATAAGGGTTTGCCAGAGTTCAACCTTAATGCAACAAAAACCACCCCCATCCGATAGCTTTTATGTGCTACTATAACAAACTTATTAGTGTTATTTGCATACTTATAAAACTCATCAAGTCTGACTTTTAGACCGTGCAGTCTACCACGGTATATTATTAGCTTCAACTAGCAAAGGCTAACAATGTGATATAAAGTATACCGCGGTCCATTATTATCTTTAAAAAGAACCTTGTAAATAGCAGCAAATCAACTCTTGAATGCCAGGGGTCATCGCTTCGAAAAAATAAAATAGATATCATTTTATTTATAGATTTTCAGATTATTTAATTTCTCGTTATATCTAAAATGATCAATGTGAAATCGGAAAAAAAAAAAATTAAAAAATCTCGTTACGTCACATCGCCGAGTAAAGTTCGCGGGAACATTCCACGAGATCTGGCTGACTGGAAATGTCACATGTATCCTAATGATCATGATTTGGTAAGTATATTAGATCTATAGCAAAATGAAGTGCAGTCGAAAGAAGATGCATGTGCATAAATATATGTAGTAAATTGTAGAAGTACTTGAAAGGTGTTAAAGGTCAATGGTACTATCAGGACCTGCATGCCATGTAGTTATGTTTGGCTTTGTTCGAATTTCCTCTAATCAACAAAACTTTTACATTCATGAGCAATTATAGCCGACATCAGTATTTTATATGAGTTAATATATATATACATATAAGGATAGGTTTCAAAGGTTTTCTTTAGACAACGAAAAACAAAGAATGAATAAAGTTCTTCGGACTTTTTTTTCATAAAGGGGACCACAACTTGGCACAAGCCTATATTAGATATGTTCTTAATAATATTTTTATTCTATAGTATATAACGTTACCATGTTTTACTGACAAAATCAACAAATAATACAGTGTGCATTTGTCTCTATTGAAAGAGAGATTTTTTTTAATTTCCAAATCAGGGATCTAAATTTCACTGTGTTTCAGGCATCACAAATAACAAGCATGATTGATACAATTACAAACATGCACATACATAATTATGTATATTATCAAATCCATGGCCCCAGGGTCAGGGGGTCTGGTGCTAGGGTGGGGCTATATAGATTATATAGTGAAAGTGCATTAATACTTTGAAAATCTTCTTCTCTGCTCCTAGGTATTAAATAAACTATAAACTAAGTACATAGTTATGTTGAATAAGGCTGCCTCTTTCAAAATTGTGAATTTCATGGCCCCTGGGTCAGGGGTTCTGATCTTAGGGTGGGGCTCTATTGATTATATAGTGAAAAGATATTGATTCTTTAAAAATCTTCTTTACTCATGAACATCCAGAAGTCAAACTATTGGCCTGAATGTAATAATTAGCATTGAGCCCTCTTCCAAAATTGTGAAATTCATGACCCCAGGGTCAGGGATTCTGGTGCTAGGGTGGGGCTATATAGAATATATGGTGATAGTGCATTATTACTTTGAAAATCTTCTTCTCTGCTCCTAGGTATTAAATAAACTAAGTACATAGTTATGTTGAACAAGACTGCTTCTTCCAAAATTGTGATTTTCATGGCCCCTGGGTCAGGGGTTCTGGTGTTAGGACGGGGCTCTGTTGATTATATAGTGAAAATATATTAATTCTTTAAAAATCTTCTTCTTTACTCATGAAAATCAAGAAGTCAAGAAGGCATGAATGTAATAAGCATTGAGCTCTCTACCAAAATTGTGAAATTCATGGCCCCAGGGTCAGGGGTTCTGGTGCTAGGGTGGGGCTCACAGGAACTTGTTTCTGTAATAAATTTTTGACGCATAGTATAATTATAACACAAGGTATCCAACTCCGTATTACACAGAGTACACCCCCCCCCCTCCCTCAGAATCGCACTCATTTACAATTTCAGAGGACATGCACTGGCAAACTGTTTATACTTATGTCTTCTACGATAATTTATCTACACAACCATATATGGCATGCATGTCTTTATTTTCTTTTTTCCCCGTAAACAGCGTCAAAACTCTGCTTACCGAGCGGAAAAGTCGAACTCAACCATGAAATGGTATGTGCTAATCCCGGGCAGAGAGCAAAATTAAAAAATGAGTGGGTTTAAAAATTCAATTCCAGTGTTTAAATATTGCAGTGAATAAATAACATTTGATTATCTCTCATTTTCCATTAAAGCAGTATGATATTTTTCCGATATAATTTTAAAAACAGATTTTTAGCCAATCAAAATCTCTTCTTGGGATTAGCACATACCATTTCATGGTTGAGTTCGACATCCTCTTTCAAGGGGAGATAATTAAACTACCGAGGGTATTAGTGAAAATTTAATGTCATCTCTTTTATATTTTTTACAGGCCTTTAGTTGTTTAAATTGACTGACAAAATTGGGGGTATAAAAAAATAAAGGTTTGGAACTTCTCAGATAGAATACCCAATTTTGCAATGAAATGTTAATAAATTAAATTATTCAAAATTACACTTTCTATTCAATCTCTTTACATATAAACAAACAACATTACTTCAAAGTTCATTCCAAAAATATTCATATCATTCATATTTCACATGTGTATTCCTTTTGACAAGACCTTTCTTTGGATACCAACATATTTGACTTCTTGTCCTTGAACTTGGAGTTTGACCCACTTTTGCAAAATTTTACCAAACTTTAACCTTGGCTATAACTTTTGAAATGTTGGTGCTAGGGCTCCATACTTCACGTATATTCCTTGTGATAAAACCTTTCCTTTGGTATAAATATATTTTGACATTTGACCTTGACATTGGAGTTTGACCCCTTTTGAAAACCTTAAACTTTGAGTGGTTAGTATTAGGGCTTTCATATTTTCCATGATTGTGCATTTTTGATAAGACCTTTCCTTGGATATCTGAATAATTTGACCCTTAAACCTTGACCTTGGAGTTTGACCTTATTTGAGCCATAACATTTGAATAGTTGGTGCAGGGGCTTTCAAATTTCACGTGTGTATTTCTTGTGAAAAGACCTCTTAGATACCAACAATTTTGACCATATGACCTAGACCTTGGAGTTTGACCTACTTTTGAAAAAACTTCACACCTGTTCTTAACTTTTGAATGGTTTGTGCTAGGGCTTTCATGTTTCACTTGTGTTGTTCTTGTAATAAGAGCTTTCCTTGGACACCATTAATTTTGACCATTTGACCTTGACTTACGTGCATATTTCACAGGTATATTCTTTGAGACAAGAGTTTTCTTTAGGTATAAACAATTTTTATCTTTTGACTTTGATCTTGGAGCTTGATTTGCATTTTAAAAATCTTTCACTTTAGCCATAAGCTGCCATATGGGGACATCATTGTTTCACAAACACATCTTGTCAAAAATTATTTCCCATGGCTGCCATCTTTTGGGGGGGGGGGGAGGGGGGCATCGTCGGATACCCACGGGTGATTTGGTCTTTTACTCATCACCCGTGGGCAAACTCACCGAAATATTGTCATAAAATAAGCTAATTTGTTGATTATAGACAACTAATCAGAAAATTGGAACTCTTAAATTTTGAAAATACATTTATTTACAGACCTATGTAAAACTTTGATCACGTTTTGTGGCCCCACCCAATACAGGGGGCCCCAATAACACTACCAGAAGATTTTTTCCTATATAAATTTGAGAAGTCGAAAATATGAAAAGTTTACAGACGGACGAACAGCTAGCCAGACAGACAGATAGATGGATGCTGGATAAAGAGTGATAAGAAAATTTTACTTGAGCTTTAAGCTTAGGTGAGCTAAAAAAGTAAACAAGGCCAATGGACCAAAACGCTCACCTGAAATACTTTGTTCTTCAACAAATCCCCCCCCTTTTGTAATACTTATTGTGGCCCCAGCCTACCCCCGGGGGCCATGATTTCAACAATCTACACTGCTTCCACATAAGTTTCAGCTTTTCTGACCCAGTGGTTCTTGAGAAGAAGATTTTCAAAGATTTTTCCTATATATATCAATGTAAAAACTTTGATTCCCTATTGCGGCCCCACCCTACCCCTGGGGGCCAAGATTTCAACAATTTAAAATTTACACAACCCCAGGATGTCTCGACATAAGTTTCAGCTTTTCTGGCCCATTGGTAAGGGTGAAACGTTTACTGAATTTTGTAAATGTTTAAACGAACAGCAATAAACGAAACGGTACCGTTTAAACGGGAGAATATTTTATGTTGAATTTTTTTTAGCTACTTACTCATGAAACACTAATTTAATTAACCATTCTTTCACTATAATGTAAGTATGAGACTATGAGTTGTTATTGCTTTTTATTTGTTGGTTTTTATGACTAAAGAACATGAAGCGCATTAAACTCATTCACTTTCTACACCGTCAACCAATATTGCATTAAGGCCTAAAAAAAATTATGTTTGTTTCCTGTATCCCGACCGACCCATTCAATTTAACCCCGGGTGGATTTTTTTTCCTGCCAATTCTGTGTTTGCTCTTTGGTTTGATCAATCAGCTGATTCTTTTTATTCAAAAAAAATATTAATTGTATCTTTTATTTGAGATATAAAATATGCAACTTAGTCAACATTTACCTTAAATATAAAGAGTAATCAATTCCCCCACAACTTTTTGAAGTTCGTTTTCTGCCGCTAGGCAGCCATGTTGGGTATCCACTGTAAATATAACACCTGGATAATTCAGTCCAGGGATGTTTGACCCCTTTATTCATAAGCAAAAAAAAAAAAAAAAAAAAAAAAAAAAAAATTCCCGACCTACGGACCCTTGATTTTTTGGGAATGTTACAGGAAACAGACATATTTTTTTTTAGGCCTAATGGTTTGTTTGGCTACATACGGGACGTAGAAAAAGCATCGTACTGTTATAACTTATAAGTATGATAATTTGTACTTTCTTAGCAATAAAAAGCAACAGCAAAAGTTATTTATTTTAGAACATATACTTGGAAAAATAAATTAAAATCATAATACATCACTATTCACTCCTCGGAAATTGGAATTAAGTATGTTAGACCTCTTGGATTTTAGATAGTTTTGTTTAATATCATGTTTCCAGTTAGATTAAAAGAGAAAACAATATTGTTAACAGTTTGTAAAAGACTGCTTTCTTAGGTAAATATGAAATAAAACAACTTGTTTGTATTAAACTTTATTTCTGATAGACATTGATAATGACATTCCTGTAAACGTTTACTCAATTTGTAAACGTTTAGAGCATTTAATCGAAACGTCGCCGTTTACATGTGTAATTTTTCGTTTCGCCCTTACCCAGTGGTTCTTGAAGAAGAAGAGTTTGCCTATATATTTCAATGTAAAATTTTGATACCCCGTTTTGGCCCCACCCTACCCCCGGGAGCGGGGGCCATGATTTGAACAACTTAGAATCAAAACTACCCCAGGATGTCTCGAAATCAGTTTCAGCTTAACTGGCCCAGTGGTTCTTGAGAAGAAGATGTTCAAAGATTTTGCCTATATATTTCAATGTAAAACTTTGATTCCCTACTGTGGAACCGCCCTACCCCGGGGGCCATGATTTGAAAAATTTAAAATCTACACTACCCTAGGATGCTTCCACATAAGTTTCAGCTTTTCTGGCCCAGTGATTCTTGAGAAGATTTTTTAATGACCCAACCCTATTTTTGTCTTTTCTTGATTATCTCCCCTTGTAAGGGGGTTGGCCCTTCATTTTCACAATTTAAACTCTCCTTCATCCGAGGATGTTCTGTACCAATTTTGGTTAAAATATGCTCAGTGGTTCTTGAAAAGAAGTTTAAAATGTAAAAAGTGAAAAGTTTACAGATGGATGGACAGCTAGACTGCTAGACAGATGGACTAGGGACAACAGTTGATCAGAAAAGCTCACTTGAGCTTTCAGCTTAGGTGAGCTAAAATGTTCAAAGTTTTCATACATAGGTTGGATGACTGCAGATAGATGGATGCCATACAAAATGTGATCAGAATAAGCTCATTTTGAGCTTTCAGTTGAGGTAACCTAAAAATATGATTTTACAATATATATACCATAGTTATTTAGAATTATTCGAATAATATTTAGGTAACTAAAAAGTCCATAAAATAGAAATATTGACCGATTACTTTTCTGACCAGAAATTCCAGAAGATATACATCCCATTCTTTCATCACATGGTATAAACCAAAATCAATAGCTGGCAATTCTCAATATAATATTTAAGCAATTAACTGGGTCTATTATCAGGGGCCACAATGGGGGATCAAATTTTTTACATAAGAAAATATATGAAAATTCTTTAAAAATCTTCTCAAGAACAACAAAGCCACAATTAGTCATATTGATATGGAATCATCCTCAGGTAGTGTAGATTCAATGATTATATTCCTAAGTATAACGGGCAACACCAGGATATAGCCGTATTATGATACTATAATATATCATGAGCAGAGTGGCTTTTATAAAACTGTGTTGCTTATTCGGTATACCTCCACAGTAATAGAAAATATATAATATGAAAATATTATCACTGTTTCACAAAGTTTTTTATTAGTTGATTAACAGATTCAGGATGGGATTCATTTTGACCTACATGTACCTTAATTGTTTTCCACCCTTTTTGATATTTACATTTGTAAGGTTGTATGTTAATTAAGTAAGATTTTTTGACAGGACTAAGTGAGCTTCAAATAGGGATATATATTACTAAAAACAGCTATTTAAATGTGTTCGATTTTTGTGTGTATAAAATTAACCCACATACACAGACAAACAAATCATATAAGTATTTCCTTCAACGGAAGTTCATACTAAGGACATGAAGTAGAAGAGACAAGAGATTGCTCTACTTTTCCAGGCAAAAGTCACCTTTATGGATCACTGTATAAACTATTAAATTAAATTCATTAACAATGCCCCCACCCCCCTTTCACTCACTTAGGGTGCTTACTGAAAATTTGATTAAAACTGTAAACCTATCGTAAAATTCATATCAATGAGACAAAATCATTAAAACCTATGCTTATACATATATTAAATCATAACACTGATGCCATCTACAGTGTTATTCACAAATGGCGAAATGTGGTGATCGAGGAAATTCGAGTAATGTTATCATTGATCTCTTTACAAGTGCATAGATCTACAAATATCCCTACTACATATATATATTTATGCACATGTATGCATCTTCATTCGACTGCACTTCATTTTGCTATAGATCTAATTACTTACCAAATCATGATCATTAGGATACATGTGATATTTCCAGGCAGTCAGATCTCGTGGAATGTTCCCGCGAACTTTACTCGGCGATGTGACGTAACGAGATTTTTTTATTTCATTTTTTTTTTCCGATTTCATATTGATCATTTTAGATATAACAAGAAATTAAATAATTTGAAAATCGATAAATAAAATAAAAAAAAAATTATTTTATTTTTTTCGAAGCGATGACCCCCTGGCATTCAAGAGTTGATTCGCTGCTATTTACAAGGTTCTTTTTAAAGATAATAATAGACCGCGGTATACTTTATATCATATTGTTAGCCTTTGCTAGTTGAAGCTAATAATATACCGTGGTAGACAGCACGGTCTAAAAGTCAGACTTGATGAGTCTTATAAGCATGCAAATAACACTAATAAGTTTGTTATAGTAACAGCTAATAAGTATTGGATCGGGTGCAAAAACATGTTTATATATACGTATATATATAGAGAGAGAATTGGGCGAGAAGTATTCACAGGGCAGGTCCAATTTGTGTGTTGGAGAAGGGGTAGGGGCTAATGGCATAGATTTTGGAGAAATTGATAAAGCTTTCATAGTCATTGAACGAGACAGATTAACTTTTTTTTTTATTTATGAACATTTTTATCAATAATTTGAGTATAAAGGCTGTTAATATGAGACCTATATTATAACAACAAATACATATTTCTATCATTTTAACAGACACTCAACATAGGAAACAGTAGACAATAAATCACTTGAAATAACACAAGATAATTTGTCTTTTAAAAAATGATATAAAAAAAGCATATAAATGCACAGACTTTCACATCATTTTTCATTCAAAGCTGTAAAATCTGGCGGAAAATAAGGTTATAAAAGGCGGATGAACCATCACCACCCTTCCACGCCCGCTCCGTGGAATTTTTTTTTCTTGTGGTTTTTGTAAATATCTCAATTTAGTCTACATAATATCTGGACTGTTTCCAAAAAAAAAATCTTGCAGAGAAAGTCAGAACCCCCACCATACCCCCACCCCATGAAATATGATTAGACGATCACCCACCCACCAACTTATTTTTACTTGTCATAAAATTAAAAATCCACCCTTTCTGAAAATTCTAGATCCGCCACTGCTTTTAGTCCTATTCAGACAGATATTTTTATGGGATTTTAAGTTTATATTTCACAGCTTTAATATAATATGATTGTCAGCATTTGCTTGTATTTTGAATACAAATGTGTAGAACATTTTATTCACACTTTTGATGAGTCGTGATTTCATGTTTTCATTTTTTTTTCAGAGCGAGATGGGTTGCCCCATGTGGCATATATCAATTCAATGCGGGGGAACACTTTGGGAAAGGATGTTATATGGACTTATTTGTTTTTGGACTCATTGAACTCAATGAATCTTGATCAGAGTCATGATCAGAAGTAGGCATATCTCCTCAAAGTTTCACCTTTGGATGCAAGTGATCGGCTGATATATTGTAAATGTCGTGCAAGAGTATAGTAGGAATGTGTGCCCACATAGCTGCTTCAATACAGTTTTTTGGTCTTGGACACCAAATGGGACAAGTTCATTGACAATACAGCATTTATTCAAGATGCATTTGACAAGTATGAATCATATACTGTTTAGAAGAAAAGCAAGGACCTGCTCTTATACACTACAAATATATACAACCTACATTATGTAAATAAGCTATTGACATTTCTGAAACTATTTTATTTATAAAAAAAAAATTCTGCTGTGTTATTTGTAAAAACATGTAAATTTAAAAAACTCGAATCGGGTTCATTTTTTTTTAAATCCAGGTTTATATTAAATCCCTCCTGTGAGTGTAATGTCGGGTGCTGTAATAGCCCCCCCCCCCCCATGTATTTTATATCTTAATCTAAAGATTAAAATAAATACAGTGAAATGTTTTGTCAAATGTTTTTACTTTTTGAAAGAATAAATCGTAATTTTGATCATGAATTCATTATCATTATTTGTTTCTAAGCTGTTGAATTAAAACCCGGTTTAATGATCATCGGGCTAGTAGGGGCTGAATTTCGTGCGTTGGTCTTAATATTCAAGTTTGAAATATGACCCCCCCCCACCCCCACCCCCCAACTCCCGGTCAATTTTCCACCCAGGATCGAGAAATTCGACTTCAGCGTCTGAAAAAAAAATTTACTGCAAGCTTACGCTAAGATAAAGATACACATACACTCAATCGTAGAGTCCGAGCTGCATCTTGCTATTATTCAATTTCGGAATGGGCCAAGGGGTGGGTACTTTTTGAATGCTTACCTGTTACTTTTATATTTAAAAGATAACACTCAACGTTACAATAAAATCTCCGATGTATTTTAAATCAAATTTCCTCTTTCTGTTAAAATCTGTGTTGAATTGTGAAATCATTGGATTAAATACTAGTTATTAGATATTTGTAGTTAACTTTGCCTGTCAGTATGTATTGCAGGTCCAAAAGTATGTAGTCTTGTTTTTTAGTGTTTTTTTTTAAGATCTTAAACTCACAATATAGAATATGTTTTAGCTTCAAAAATAACAACAACAACAATTAAATGAATTGCTTATTATCACTTGTTTACTCCTTTTTTCAGTGAGTATCACACATTGTGCATGTTTATTTTCTAAAATCCCACAATAACTATTTTGACGTGTAAATGGGTTCTGAATAAAATTAATGAGGACACATAATTTGAATTCAATGTAAAAATAAAAGTGTAAAACTTGGGGGGGGGGGTTTATTACGTTTGAATATGTATATATGTGTGACACGAGTTATGTAGCTTTTTTTTAAATCCCATTACCCAAGATTTAAAAGAAAATTTGTTTGATGAAAATCATATTAGATAAAAATGATTCCATCCTTCAGTTATGAAGAATATATAGTTGCTGTTGGAAAAGTCTTGACTACTTTAACCTTTATTATTTGACAGCAAATACTATCGCACAGTAATTCCATCTAAAGTGCTCAGTTGCAACTTGTAACACCGACATCTTTAAGAACTCATTCACGCCAGCTACTATAAGACTGGAATAATTTACTAACACATATTATCAACTGTAAAATTATAGAAAAGTTGCAGTTGCGACCAAAGGTGACTAGAACCGGGGGGGGGGGGGGGCACTTTTTCTGTGTAAAGTATTTTGCTTTAGTAAATATTTTGCTTTAGATGCTGATCCCCCCCACCTTTTTGTTTCTGTAAGGTCGCGCACAGGCAAATTCCAGGTCTTGGACGGTTTTTTTTTTTTTTTTTTTTTGCTTGTCAGATTTCTCTGGGAAGTGCTCCCCCCCCCCCCCCCTCACTTTTAAAACCGTTTCTACGGGCCTGATTCTGGATAAATATTGCTCATTGGTGAGCTAATTCCCAGTATTTATTCAGATATATATATATCCCATGATTTAGAACTTCTTGAAAAACTGCTGATAAAATTTTTGAACTAAATGCCTAAATAAATCTAACAGTGGTCAATTATTTATTTGCTACTAGCATTGGAGTTCGTGCATTTGCCTGCAAGGACACAAAACATCCGCAGATGGTTTAAGACTGCGTTAGAATTTGACAATCACAGAAAATATGCTTCCTCAACCCCCAAACGAACAATTAAATTGAAATTATAAAAAATAATAATTTATTATTTTATTAATGCATGTTTCGAACAATCCTTCAAAAGACATTTCTGTCTGTGACCACCTACTGGAAATATCGAAATACGCTATCACTGCAGAACGTCCGGAAAACATTGCCTGTCACTTTAATGTAGTCAAGTACTATTCATATCTTACTAAAACAAATCATGTGTGTACGAGATGGATCCCTGATCTGTATATGGAAAAATAAAAGGGAATTCGAATGTGCTCAGAATGAATTGAAATTCCCGAATTTAAATGGGGGTTCTCGAAGGGGATGAAATGTGACGTTGCTTTAGACACTGATGTTATCATCCGAACACAACATAAACCCCCGTATTTCGTTTATTTGAGCTTATTTATCCATTTGAAATTTCTTATAGATATTGACACAAAATGAAGGAAAGTGTAGTGAACATTTTAGACCGTGGTATTGATTATTTTTCAATTTAGACAACTTTTCCACGAATTTTACCTGAGAAACTTCATATATGTAGACTGCATAGCGCTCGCTCGTATTAATAAATAGAGAAATGAAAACATTTATTTCACAATATAAAGCTCAACTACAAAGTCTTCTACATGCTACATGTACAAAAATACATGTATACAAGAGAGTTTGAAGTGATAGAACATACTTTTTTTTTCTTTAAGATGGCTTAAAATTTAGTAACACTGTTTTCAGTTGCATTTCTTCATGATAACGTTATCAGCGTCATGACGTCGTAAATAGGCGATGTCGATAAGAAAACTATGCTACATTCAACAATATGGTTTAGAGTGAATATATATCCGACAAAGATAATTTTAGTAAATTTTCATTCTACACATTCCTAAGTTAAAAATATACAATAATTAGCTTATTTGAAAGAGGGCCGATTTTAAAAGGAACTGAACCTTGTTGTCTAGTTTTTTATATAAATTCAGGCAATATGTAATATAACAGATACAATGTTCTGTTAAATTGTAAAAGTATACATGTAACTTGGTGAATCTTTCAAATCCATCTATTATGCATTACTTACAACAGGGCTCAGACAATGATTAGTTTGGAGAAACAGTTCATGAAAGCATCAGAACCAAGGAAGCTCTAAAATTCTTGTTTAATGAAAGAATTTGTAATTAATGTTAGAGCACTAGATTATTGAAAAAAAAAAAATCTATAAGCAAACCTCTTATCATATCTCTAGTACAGTACAGCTCACGAGTTTCTTCCACCCCACCGTGGAAAACACACGGTGGAAAATACCCCGTGTTACACCGTGTACACGGAGTTCCACCGTGTGCGTATATTGCGATTACACCAAAGACGCACCGTGTCACACCGTGGACATTACCGTTTCATCGGGTGACCCTCCGTGTTCCACCGTGCAAAAAAATTACGGAAGAAAACGGTTTGTTTATAAAAATAATTTTAGAATTGAAACCATAGTTATGTTGGTTTAATTGCTAGAAAGAAATAGTAAATGAAAAATTATTTAATTCAAACAGCTCACTATCACACATGTAAGGTCATAACATAACAGCGGCGTTCAGTGTAGACTTTGGTTCACCGTTGACGGTATACATGTATATATCAATTGAATAAATTTGTTTTGATTTCTGTTGAATTCATATTTCATATTCATTTGAAAACAAAAACAACTACATGTCGATTGTGCAAATTAATATATTTCTGACGTATGCTATAAGTGCGCAGGTACAAATCCAAGTACAAATACATTGTCTTTGAACTTAATAATTATTCAATGCCAAACATAGATACGGATCGATAATTTTAGTTGTTATTTTCTATGTGAAATAATATGGTATTAAAGGTATTGACAGTAAAGGCATTTACAAATAATACCTATGATATCAGATAACTAATTTAGCATCATCTGATCACTACATCGTAAATAATAATAGTGAAAAAAAATGTCGAGTCAGTATATTATGATATTCATACGGTATATGAATAAAGTCTTATTTTGCAGAAATAAAATAAAAAGTGTAGACCACTTACATGTATCAATGAAGATACTAAGTTGCTACATGTGAGGAAGAAAAAGCACATGTACATGCAAAAAAAAAAAAAAAACAAACAAAACAAAAAAACACGTACGAAAAGTAAAAAAAAAAATCGCTTGAACTGCCAATGCAGCATTTTAAAAATTCTATTACAAATCATATACTATTCACTTTTTTTCGTAATAATTAAAAATTATTTTGAATTCCATATTTTATAATGTTAAGATACGAGAGAGAGAGAGAGAGAGAGAGAGAGAGAGAGAGAGAGATTTTACTTTCAGGTTCATCCTTCTGTTCTTTTTTTTCTCATATACATATAATGTATCTCTCTTATTTTTTTAAAGAAATCATAGTTCACCTCCAGTTTTTATTAATCGAAACGAAATAGAATCGGTGCAATTTAGGTACAAGTTCAACGCATCACACACGGAATCCACGTGCTCTACCTGTCAATCAAATACCGGATATCGATGAATTGCAGAAACTTCTCGTGTATGTATGGAGTCACTCCTTGGCTAATATATTTCACACCTGTTCAGAAGAAAAATATATTGGGACATTCAGTTGCTGTGGCCCTTGGGACATTATTCACATGTTGAAACTCTAGACGATTGTATACTATACACCTCAACTGGCTTCGAAACTTACATGTACACGTGTCGGGAAGTTAATTGGAACTTGAAAAATAAACAACTATTTATTTAATTGTTTATAGAATTTTTAGTACAGCAACATATTTTTTAAAAAGAAGTTACAGTTACAAACGAATATTATTCGAATATTATTCAACTGTATCTAGATTATATAAAGTCGTTATATACTGTAACATAACTTACATGTACTGGTAAAATGAAGAAAAAAGAAATCATAACTCTCCATGTCGTAAAATTGTCTCTCTTTCGTTGATTTTATAATTCATCAGTAAAATGCTATTTTTGAAAAGGATTAGAATAAATCCTTAAAAAGGACAGGTAATACAATAAATAGGCATATGTAAATATTGATCTTTTTTTAACATGTCTGTGTAGAAATTATCCATAAAACTCATTAGGAAAAGGGGGGGGGGGGCTGTTATTAAACGTAGGAAGTGCACATATACAGTTATGCTTGCTTTTATTTAATGGTTTGAAAAATCTCCGCTAGGTACTAGTAAAATATAAAATCTTCAATCTAGTTTTTCAAATCTCCTATGCATATGCTTAGTTAGGCAGTGAACCTATTAACAATTATAGCAGACTTTTTTTTCTTACACGTTATGGAAGAAAACTGTTTGGCTTTTTACATCATTGTTTAACATAGAACATATTGCAGAAATATCATTTTCATTGAATAGTATCATTGGAATTTTTTTCCATTATCGACGTCATTGACAATTGTTGAGCATAATTATAACGTTTTACATCTCATCGTTTACATATTGTGATTATTCTTGGCGACAAGTTTTGTGAAAAAAATTGTGCCCATAATGCTTCGATCTGTACACAAAATGCAAGTTAAATATTAAGGTTTATATTTTACACATAATTCTGAACAATTACAAACAGACACAGATGAAAAAGTGGGGCATCTTCAATACCTGAATATCAACATTTCATATTTTTTGATGGGCTGGGCAGAGATTTACTCATTACATAGAGACTACATCGGGTCTCATCTCAATATGAGTTCCATTACGGGACGGAAATTTAAGTCAATCTTTTCATAACTTTTTTTTTTCATCCGATTAAAATCAAATTAAACAATATATTTTCTGTGTCGTATTTTGATGTAGTAATTATTAACATATACAACAGTTTCTACAGTAATTTATAATTTAAAAAATAAGTACGTCGGATAAGATAATCAATTGACAATTCCACATGGATTTCCTGAGCATAGTGCAAATGCAGAATATTCCTTTCTAATTTTTTTTTTTTAATTTAGGTTTAGCTTTTGTTTTACAAACAAAATAATCTTTAAGAAGATATCTTCCAAATAACACAAGATGGCTGACTGCATGGTAAAATTCTGTCTTTGTTAAATTCATTGACACGTCAGTACAATATCGAAAGTAGGAAAATGCACGCTGCGGATGATATGCATTTCAATGATTTTTATTCTAAAATCTTCAATGAATTATTTTAAAGTCATTTCAAACCACTTAACGTTGATTAACCAGCACGGAGTTCCACGGAGCAAACGCACCGTGTCCCACCGTGTTCACACCGTGTCGCACCGTGTGCCAGCTTAGCGCTGAAAACGAAACATCAAAGACACCGACATTTTTCAAAGTCCACGCAAAAGCGTGGACCAAGGGTCCACCGTGGCCGGTGTTTTCCGGAAGATACTCGTGAGCTGTACTGTATGTGATGAATTTTATAATTAATACAAGAGAGTCAGAATGAAATCACCTATCTTGCCCAGAGAAGAGTATTGTTATATTTATTTAAATGCTCAGAGCTTTCCTGCAGTTCAGTACTTTGTATTCATGAAATTTTAGACTAATGTTTTGAAAGGGAGGTTCTGATATATATATATATATATATATATATATATATATATATATATATATATATATATATATATATATTAGAAAAAGTATAGGGAAGAACACTCAGATATTGCCATAGTTTATGAAAAGCATGCGGAATGTTCATGGAGTACCACTTGACAGATTGCCTCACTGAATCTGTAAAACATGGCTTAGAAAGTTTTGTGTAACTTATGATTTTCACAAGATTGAAAATATGCATACCTGCAAGAAAACATGAATGTCTGCTGCATTAAGGTAAGGTTTGCGACCCCCTCCAAATTTTATTTTTTTGAAATTGTACATATGTCATACATCAATTTGTTTGGGAAGAATAGCTTCATCATTTAACACCATCTTAAAAGATATTGCCCGTCCCGTTTTTTGAGTAAAAGACGCCAAATTTGAGGTATTTGACGCTTTACATGTTCAATTATTTTCAATGAAAAAAATTGATTAATTTTATATATTATCATATTAAACTAATTAAAATGGCATGAATTATTTTATTTTATGCTTAATTTATCTTATTTTTTTTTATTTCTGTTACTGAAAATGTAAAAATTTGGGTTAAAAAAGGTTTTTTCAACTTTCCATAATAAAGTGAAACCGTTGCCATGGCAACAAACAAGTAAAAAATCACCATTTTCTATATCTACCGATTCCACAAAAATCCAAGAAATTGTTCAATGGATAATTTTCATTACAATGGACTAAAAAAATATATATGTCCCCAACACCGTTTCCATGGAAACAGAGGCTATATAATGGGTTTTGTACTTGAAAATCAGACCTTTTTTTCATTTTAATTAAACATTGATACAATTTTCAGAAAGTGTACTCATCAAACTAAATTTTATATGAAATTGTTTTTTTGGGCAGAAAATTGACCACAATAACACTCCTTCTATGCTATAAATAGTAAATAATCAGTTCATGTGGAAAGACTCTTGGTATACATGTCCTACATAACGCACCTTTACAATATTATTGATGAAAAAGTCAATGGAATTATGTTTCAACACCTTTTAGAAATACCTGTATCTATAAACATGCTTGAGGTGTATACATGTACATGTAATTGTTCATCATGGTTTCTTAGCATGCTGCTGTTGGAAAACAAGTTTAAGTAAAACTTTTTGACCTTATGTTGATTTAATCATTTCAAAAGATTTCAACTACATGTATTAATTTCTAGGCATCCTTAGCTAATGTCTTTACTCATCTATGACTGGTGAGGCTTTACATGCTATCACTTGAGTGAAATGTTGCAGGCATTTTATCCAGGTAGCTGCTATCTGGACAAGAACAGGAAAAATATAACAATGCCATAATGACACGGATACATATTCTGTCCATTATCTATGGATATTTTGCTATAACAATTTACATGAAATTTTACAAACACTTTTTGAATGCTACATAGAAACTTGTTAAGCAGACATATGCCACCCCCAATTAATACATCTGATGCATAAATTTATTTTACTGAATGCAAGTTCAAAGATGGAGAAGCAATGTACTATAATCATCTCAGACTCTTATTTTTTCTAAATATAAAGAAAACAGCTTATAGATAGAATGTTGTTGTGGAATCATTGTTTCCATGGATAACATTTATTGGGTAACCAGTCTCCTCCAAATCCTGGGCCACTGGTATTGGCATATCTGGTTCCACACCTTTGCTCGATCTTTCAACTTTCTTGAACATTCATGAGCTGGAATACGATGGTCTTTACTATAATAGATGGCACTGATCTTCTAAGCAAGAACTGAAGTACTTTTTCTGATTTATTTCCAATTAATGATCCATAATCTGAAATTGTGTGTTCATTTTCATATAATGAAAGGAATGAAAAAAAAATGAAATGAATGAATTTCAAACATACTCACTTTATAACTAATAATGGTACAACTATTATCAAAAATAAATGTATACATTAATTTATGAAGATTGAATTAGATGAATGCAATTATATAACCTAAGCAATGCTAAGATTAAATAGTCATGCATAATCTGAATGAGATACTAATAAAAATAGAACATCATTCACAGAAAGTATTTCCAGGCCCTCATTAAAACCATTCAATCTAAATTAAAACTATCCACATGGTCTTAGGAACTGGGGGGGGGGGGGGGGGGGGCTAATTTTGCTGATATATAGAACACTATACACTATAGAAAACATAGCTAAATATATGCTTGTGCCACCTAAATAATAACGTCTGATGACCTTTCATTTTTGCTTGCCAAGTAATTTTAATATTATTGGTAGTGCCCCCACAAACTGAAAATGGGTTTCGTTGTGCCACCCCCCCCCCCCCCCCCCCCAATGGGTTTCGTTGTGCCACCCACGTCTGATGACCTTTCATTTTTGCTTGCCAAGGAATTTTAATATTATTGGTAGTGCCCCCACAAACTGAAAATGGGTTTCGTTGTGCCACCCCCCCCCCCCCAATGGGTTTCGTTGTGCCACCCCCCCCCCCCTCCCGCTGAAATTGCTTCTTACGGGCCTGATCCAGACTATACTAATGTACGTATCACTTGGTGAGGAAAAAATAAATACAAACTGTACTTTAGAAAAGCTCACCTGTATTATGTCATAATTCCAACCTGTGCCAGCTGTCTCTATCAGACCCCATCAAAGGTTACTTCAAACTTAAAAAAAAATATATAATGAAAATAATAAAACAAAAAAAAAAATAAAATAAATAAATGAAATACTTATATTTACATGTACCAACTGACCATGTATCTATTTTGAGAGAACCAAAATTTACCATGTCAGAGTAGGACAATCAACTGAGCTTAGCAATCAGTAAATCATAATCAATACTGGAACATATATAGCCAGTGCATATAAGTAAAAATAGGAAAAGTATTGAAAATGTCTTGATACTGAGTCCCAGACTGTATAGCTTTATATTTACATTCCACATGTATTTTGCTTTTAAGTGTAAGGAAAGCTATATGGCATTCAACACACCATAACACGGACAGGGGGTCAAAAGGTTAAAGTATGCGTTTTATTTTTACGTCACAAACGTTAAGCGCCATGGAAATGCAACGTCATAAGCGAAAATCAAAATTCACGCTCACATTGAACAAAAGGCTGTTGCAACGGCTCTTTCATTCATTGGTGTGTGCCAACATATTTTCATAACGCGCTACCGCGTTACTCAATTACTTTGCACACACCGTTGCAGTTATGAGACTATATCTTTCAAAAAATAATGATTCAATGCTTAAAAATCCCCCTCTTTTGAACCTACTTTCAAATCCTCTTTGAGATAATTAAATTAAAGTTTATGATAAAATTCATATTAAAATCTATCTAGGGAGAAAATCCATGTGCAACATATAAACTAGTATGTTTTGACTAAGAGTTAGAACATTTATTTGTTCACTGCATTCAAGATTGATACTTTTTAAATGGATTTGGGCTTCAGATCTTTTTCAGTGAGAACTAATTTGCATTGAAAAATAATGTGTCAATCAATAATTCAAACAATTTCATAAAAAATAACTGATGAAAATGCTTTCCTGATTGTATTAAAAAAATAGAGAGATGGAGAGAAAGAAAGAGAGAGATTTTAAAAAGTTGGATGAAAACTTTTTCTGCATTGCTGGATTAAAATCACATGCACCTTATCTGATATTCGCTGACCATGTCACAATATAAACAGATAAAAGCAGGGTTTACAGTCAGAGGAAACTCGGATTAACATGTACCCTGATCTGTTCATTCATTCCTGTTTATGTCCGTTTAGGTCATTGACAAAGTTCTGTAATCCGTAGTTGTAATACGCGATTATGAACTACAAGTACTTAAAATTAACAGTTAGATAATTACCTGTCTGATGCAACTATATCAAGCTGTCCTCCAAATACTCCATGACTTCTCTTCCCTGTTCGGAGTGCATACTGCATACACCACTCAGAGTGTAACAGGATGCTGGATGTTTCTTTCTTTCGTTCGTGTTGTCATTTTAACATGATTAAGTGACGCGGTGAAGTGCATGATTTATAATACATCTGATTCTTTGCCCCTGCTGACTTGAATAACCGTGCAACTTGCGCAGTTCCGTATTGAAAATAAACTAGTGCTCTTTTATTGCGTCATCAATCGTGCATCACGCTAAGCATTTGTCCGCTAAATTCTTCTGAGATTCCTTTACTTTAAATTGTTAGGCCTATACGATTTTCTACTGGAAATGTCCTTTGTTTGTGTTCATCATTTCATCAATTCATGTCATGGTGTTTCACAGCCGAAATTCATTAGCGATTGAATGCTTCTTATCGCTGGTTTAAATTTCGCCGGTTTCAAACGCTTAAGTGATTCATAAGAGTTATCTCCCTTTAATCGCAAACCTTACCTTAAGTGACGCGGTGAAGTGCATGATTTACAATACATCTGATTCTTTGCTCCTGCTGACTTGAATAACCGTGCAACTTGCGCAGTTCCGTATTGAAAATAAACTAGTGCTCTTTTATTGCGTCATCAATCGTGCATCACGCTAAGCATTTTCCGCTAAATTCTTCTGAGATTCCTTTACTTTAAATTGTTAGGCCTATACGATTTTCTACTGGAAATGTCCTTTGTTTGTGTTCATCATTTCATCAATTCATGTCATGGTGTGATCCCCACTGAGAACTGCTGATAACGAGTAGCATCATCACTTGCCGATTTGCGGAGCGAGCAATCAGACGTGATTTTCACCAGAGTTGGTTCACCCCTATTGATTCTTCATTAAGGTATGTAAATGTATTTAAAGTGATTGGAATATATCTACGTGGAGGTAGATATATATTTTGTTGAAGCGCTATATTAATATTTAAATCCACGTTGAGGTGGAGGTGAATACGTGAAAGTAAATATATTTTTGTTGAAGCGCTATGTTATTGTTTAAATCCACGTTGAGGTGGATAATTGGAGGTAGATGGAAGTAGATGAGTTTTGTTTTGAAGCGTTAAGCTAATATTTAAATCCACATTGAGGTGGAATTTTGATCTAATAGGTTAAATAACTGTATACCCACGTCGAGGTGGTGGTAAAAGGTGACGTAAGAATATTATGAATAATTAATGTGATTTTTAATTAAACAATTTTATCAACGTTGTTGTGGAATTGAAGACATATAGACTGGGGGGATCATGTTGAGGTGATTTGCTACTAAAAAAATATTGAGGCGAAAGTACGAAATGAAATTAGAGAGAAGGAAGCTAAAAAGAGATCTCGATAGAGAGAGAAAAGTTGAATCAGCATTTTCAGTGAAATGATAATTAAATTATTGTTGGGATGGAATTAAAAAAAAAAAAAGTTGATATGGAAGTAAAGAAGAAAGAGAGAAGAGACGAATAGAATTGGAATGGTTACATAACAATGAAAAGAAAACTGAGCTCATACTAAGATGAAAATATCTATGTTATTAATGCAAATGTTGAAATGGATGTTGAGAATGTACTGTTTTAAATGTGCAGATCACTTTGTAAAAGTATTCTGTTTTCTTTGTATAGATGCCGCCACCTGCGGTACTGCGAAAGAGACACTCATTAAGGGGGAAAGACATTTTCCCTCTAATTAAACGTGTCAGGGCAGCTGAGGAACCAGATGGAACGCTGGCGAGAGTCAAAATGAACACCCCTGTGGAGAGCATGGGGCGAGAAGAGATGAACGCCGCCTTTGAAGGTCTTACCGGCGAATCAGCAGAGGAATGTCTCCAGATGGTTGGAGGGAGACAAGAAGATGATCTCAGAAAGCTCTTGCATTATACGATCTTATATGCAAATGAGGTCGGCCAACCAGATGGCCAGGATTTAGAGACTGATGAATCGGTAAATGGAAATGACAATTTAAGAAAAAAAAAATTAAAATTATATATACATGTATATATATTAAGTTTCAATTTAAAGCTTGAATACTGTCTATCAGTTGAAGTGAATAAGTCTAGTAGATTCGTGTCAAAATGATTTCACGATTAATTGTTAATGATCGATTAATTATATTGAAAACTTGACTCTAGATGATGTTATATTTTATATATGTTGTTCTAACATTTTGTAATTACTTAGGCAAGAACTGAGCCTTTGGCCAAGAAACAAAAGAAATCGGAAGAGGGATTAGAAAAGAGAATCCAGGACCTAGAAAAGTCAAAAAAGAATGAAGAAGAGGAAGAAATCGGGAATTTAAAAGCTAAGGTGAGGGGTTTGTGCATGCAGACAGAACCAAGCCTCCCACTGATTTTGGTCTGTATAGAGGAGCTAGCAAGAACTGCACGGAAATCTAATTATGAGGAGGCGGCTGTGTTTGAAGAGCTGTCAAGACAGGCTAATTGTAATAAGGATAAATTAGATATTCCATCCTTTTGCATGACTGTGCTTGGGGGGAAGGCGACTGATGTCGTGAGTAAAGCCTTGGCAAAAGCTTTGAAAGTAAAGTCGGAGTCGGGGGAAGGTGGTTGCCAGGAAAAAGTTTCGGAGACACAACATCAGTCCCCTTTGATGAATTTATCCCCCCACCCACATCATGCTTACTGGGGATTTGGACAGGGAAATTTTGCTCCTCCAATGTACCCATACGGGGGTGTAGCGGGATATTCTGGGTATAGAAAGTACCAAAGAGGTTCAGGCCGGGGTCAATCTTCCAAAGGAAATTGTCTGTTTTGTGGCGCGTCTGGCCATTACGTTCGTGATTGCCTAAAAATGAAAGCGGCGAGGGGAAAGTAATGAAATATTTGAGAATGTGACAATTGTGCAACCTTTTTTGTAACATAGGCTTAAAAAAAAAAAAAAAAAAAAAAAAAAAAAAAAAAAAAAAAAAAAAGGGTAATAGTGTCCATTGGAATGGTATAATCTATGTAACTATGTGTGATTTTATTGTACATTTTAATCTGTTTTGAAATGATATAAAATAAAACCCGATTTTAAATTTTATTTTACATTAGTTTGTATCCTTTAACTTGACATCCGGGGACTCTAAAGCCCTAGTGAGCTCGCTCACGTGGATGGCAGGTTTGGGATCCAATCTTCAGTGTTATTTAGTAGAGATGCTTGAGTTAAAATAAGTTTCTTTATTCCTAACAGGAATTTGAGATTGAAGTCCCGGAATGGGAAAGATGTGAGTCATTTGATCCGGAGAAAATTGTATTGGAAAAGAGAGGGCATCCTACGTGGATAACACTGAAAGAAAGCGATTCCAAGCCTACATTCCACGTAAATGAACAATTTAAGTTGTATGATGATAAAATTGAAAGATTGGGTGATATGATTGTAAGAAATCCAGATACTTTTGTGTCCGGTGAAATTCATAATTGTTCAAATGAATGGTTGAATATTACTGGAAAAATATCTGATAACTTGTCTGAGACGGTCCAGAATTGGGTGGACTCGGGGATTGACGCACAATCGTTTATGCGCTCATTTAAAGGAAATATAAAAGGAGATCTTTTGATTCAGATATTCCACCAAAACAGTATTTCCCCAATTCGTTGTCCTGTAAAGCGTACACCTCTTTTATATAAAAACAAATAACTGAAAGGTTGAAAAATGGATCATTTAGATTATGGGGTAGAGTAGGTGAATGCGCTCTCCCTAGGGTTATTATGCCTTTGACTGTTGAACCTAGTAAACCTAGACTCTGTCATGATGCACGTTATATAAATCTGTGGACTAGAGATTTGCCTTTCAGTCTCGACACTCTGAAAGATGTTCATAGATTAGTAGAAAAGGACTCGTACATGATATGTTGTGATGAGAAATCGGGGTATGATCACATAAAACTTAAAAAGGAATCAGAAGAGTATTTTGGAGTTCAGTTTGGGGGCTGGATATTTACATACACAACACTGCCTTTTGGGTGGAAAGCCTCCCCGTATATAAATCAAACGCTAGGCATGCAAGTTACGTCGATGTTCAGAGATCTAGGGTTGAATACAGTTCAATATATAGATGACAGGTTTATGGTTTTTAATTCAGACACTCGAAGTTGTACAGCATTTCAGCATACTACCATTGACAGTTCCTTGGAAATGGTTGCTATGGTTGTAACTCGTTTGACAACTCTGGGTTACACGCTGGCATTGAAGAAATGTCAGTTAATTCCGTCGACTTTGGTGAAGTACTTGGGGTTTTATGTTGATTCCATGAAACAAGCATATCTATTACCAAAAGATAAGAAGGAAAAAATTATTGCGCTTAGAGAGACAATTTTGAGTCATGATGATGTTGAAGTTAGAACTCTTCAAAGATTTGCAGGGAAATGTGTATCAATGTCGTTAGTCATACCTGGTGCTAAACTTTATACTCGTGAGATAAATGCAGCTATTTCGGTAGGTTTAAGAAACAGTAGAAAAATTAAAATGACTGGAGCTTTATATGAGGAGGTTAAGTACTGGCGTTTCGTCGATAGTTGGAAAGGGTGTGCACCATGGAGGTCAGAGAGGCACTTGCAAGTCTCGATCTCAACGGATGCATCTTTATTTCGTTATGGGGTAGCAGTTATGTCTGGGAAAGATAAAGGTGATGTATTTGGTGATTTTTGGTCTGAAGGGGATGTTAGGCCTATTCATCAGAAGGAGGCGTCAGCTGTTCTTAAGGCCTTACAGTCTTTGAAATCGGATGTTAAAGATCATATTTGTTTGTTGATAACATGGCGGTTGTATTTGCTTGGGAGAATCAGGGATCCAGGGATGTCCAGTTGTCAGCTATAATGAAAGAAATTTTTCAGATGGTCTGTGCTCTGAATATAAATTTAAAGTTGCACTATGTTGAATCAAAATCAAATATGGCGGATTACCCATCAAGAAAAATTTCTTATGTTGGTTTGAACATATTTTATTGTAATTAATAAATACAATGGGATTGGGCACAAGTTCTGAAAACTTATTACGCCCTCTCCCTGTTAATACCATGTTGACTGTTGAGACCTGGGGTTTAGTGGAAAGCGTATTCGGACCACATTCTGTGGATCTAATGGCAACTGATTCCAATGCAATGAGGGATTCAGATGGGAATCAGTTACGTCATTTCACGCAATACCTATCCCCTCAGTCCGCTGGTGTTAATGTCTTTGCACAAGAGATTTCAAAAGAAACAAATCCATATGTGTTTCCTCCTTTTAGCCTTATATTACCTGTATTGTGTTTATTAAGGTAGCATAAGCTCAAACAATGTACCGTGGTAGTACCAACCATGATACCGAAACCGGTATGGTGGCTTCTATTAATGTCATTTTGTGTCGCATCCATAACACTGGGAAAGAAAGGGGACAAAAACATACTTAAGCATCCCTCAAAATTTGGTTTTATAAATGATGGGATGGGTCTAAAATGGGATTTGAAAGCCTATAAAATGGATTTCAGTACTTAAAAATTGAACATATGGTTTACAGTTTCAGGTTTCCTCGGGAGAATCCATTGATTTGTTTGATATAGACGAAAGGCTAAATATCTTGAAGTCTCAAGGAGAGGAGTCGACACATGCAAAGAAACGCAAACGTTTAGAAGTTCGATGTAAAAAATTTTTGTCAGCTTTACCACATGCACCAACTGTTTTGTCAGTTACATCTAAAGATATTTGTAGGTTTTTAGTATGGAATGATAAATTTGGTAAAACTCAAATTCATGGAATGTCATGTCCACATATTGGGGATTATGGTATATATAAATGCGGTTGTGCAATAAGATTAGCGGCAGGAACAGTGCATGGAATGATTCAAAATTTTGTGTATGCATGGTAGGGGTCGTTCATAGGATATAGGCACAGGCATGGGGAATCCATGCCTATCTCCAGAAGTTCAATGTTATGAGAAATCCTGTAAAGATGAGCGAGCAAAATCTCGCATTTTACCAAAGCAAGCAAAACCAATATTCTTGGGAAAACTACAAAAGATATCCTTATATATTGACAGAGAACTGTCTCGTCATGATTTATCATTGAGAGAAAAATATGTACTTGTGCGAGACCAGGCAGTATTTAAATTGCAATTTTTCGCAGGCGATAGGGCAAGTGACGTGTCTCTGTCACAAGAAGTTAGAACATTGCCAGATTTGTCAGGGTTCGTGTTTAATCACACGTACGGGAAAACATTTCGATGAGATGGACGGTGTAATATTTTTGTTATTAAAAGATCTAAAGATAAAATAATATGTCCTGTTTTGGGACTTGAACGTTATTATAAATGGACAAGTGATAATGGGATAAACATAAAATTAGGTCATTTGTTCAGACCAGTTACTGAGAAGGGTAGAGTTTTGAATGAAAAGTTAGGATATTCAGCCATATATGAAAGACTGAAATGCTATTTAGTTACATTAGGAATACATGAGGGAGAGACGCCACATAGTTTAAGAGGTGGTTTTGCTATCACAATGGCCATTTCGGGTGCGGTCAAGGGTCCTGGGGAACTCATGCACCATGTGGGATGGTCAACGGAAGGTTAGGCACACTATTATAGTAGGTCAAAATCGTTGCCAGATGCAAGTAGAGTAGCTGGAAATATTGCCAAGATTACAAGTGATAGGGAGGATATAGAATTGTTCTATTAAACACACGGGGATATGTCTGCACTGTCGCCTGCCTTCAAATGATGTAAATGCATGTTACAACATGTTACTAAAATTATGTTATCACAGTCATAATTTAATGTATAGTTATTAAATTGTAGTAAATTTGTATTGTATTTGAATGCTGAAACCTTATTGAATGTTAACCAAAGGGAAATAAATAAATAAATAAGTACATAAAAGTTAATTATTTTGGAGGATTGAGTATTGGGAGAGGTTGGTTATTGATGTGGTACAATAACAAATACATGTAGAAGGAATAATACGGACCAGGAAGATTTTTCTAATTCTGATTTCAACCCAGTACTTAATACAGAAGTGCGTATGAGGTTCAGATAGTTCTCAGTGGGGATATATTAATTCACAGCCGAAATTCATTAGCGATTGAATGCTTCTTATCGCTGGTTTAAATTTCGCCGGTTCCAAACGCTTAAGTGATTCATAAGAGTTATCTCCCTGTAATCGCAAACCTTACCTTAAATCTTCATAATGTAATGTATATCTAATTATATATAAATTCTATATATTTTCTTTGTTTGTGTAAAATTGTCGTGGACTAGACAATAAATTGTACAAGAGAGAATCCAAAGCTTTATTTTTTTTTTTTTTTATAATTTGATAAAATGAAGTTAATAATTATTGTACCTTATAATTGTAATATTATATGGGGTACACGTATTTTTAGCAAAATTATTTAGTCTGATGCTCATTTCTATGTTTTAGGGAGAAGAGTTTCTTTAAATCCTGCCAATCAGTATATTGTTGTGTGTCTTTCATCTGTTATCAGACTTCCTGTAGCTTTGGGTGTTACTTGCTGTGCACTCTTTGACCGTGTCTACATAGATATGATTTTGGCTTATCATAGTAAAAATGCAGTGAAATATGCAAATAAAATTGCAAAATAGTTGGATGGTATATTTTTTGCTCAATACTCTCAGGTGGTCTCAGTATCTCAATTACATCGAACAGCTGTTTCTTATGTTGCTGATGTTCCCCCCCCCCCCCCCTAAAATGCTTTAAACCGAAATTTTTTTTTTTTCAAAATATTAATTATACTTTCACTGTGCATGTGTATGAGATTTGTAATTTCTAAAACTGCATATTGTTACATGATATTAAAGCCACAATGAGGGTTATTGAGTGTGTGGCAGTTAGGCAGTTTCTGTCATTGGTGGCCAGATTGCTCAGTTGGTAAAGCACCTAGCTAATGATGCAAGTGCCTGGGTTTTGAATCCTGGTCTGGTCCGTCACAATTTTTGTTCTTTCCTGTTATGTGGATGCTTACATATTACACATTTGATTTTCGGTGCACTATCTTGAACACCACTGAGACAATGAACTCAATTTTAGTTTGAATTCCAGTGTCAAGTTAGAAACATTTAATACAAGGAACAAGTATATCATTGGAGATCTTAGACAAATTTAGTGTCAAACAGAAGCAAGATTTCTTTTTTCAAATTGATCTATTGAATTAAAGGATTTTATATGTTTATATTGATGCAGTTTAAGAAACTGAACAAGTCTTTAGTTTTAATTCTAACATTAGAATTCTTATTTTAAGCATGGCATTTGGAATATGAACAATTCATGAGATAATGATTTTTTAGATAATGTACCAAATTATCAGGCTTTTTACAATTAATTTTCTTTTTGTAACATATTGGAATAATGTTTAATATGTGTAGTAATCATATATATGTTTAGAACTTTTTGTGTGTTGAATGAGGAATATATTGTAAAATCTCTTGTTTTCACCCATTCCCTCCTTTTTTACATCTGCTGCAATTCCACCTAATTGATAATTCACGACAACGCACGGTGATACCACGCGTTCTAGAAAGAAATACATGTGCAACTTATAGAGTAAAATAAAACAAAGTAGCCATTAAACAGTGTTTAATTTACTATGTATTATTTCCTAAACTGATACTGTTGTTGCGGGATAAGAGCTGGCTTTAACTCTGAGAGGAGAACCCGACATTTAGAAAAAAACGTACTTTTAGGTATATCTCTACCTTCATGGTAGACACATTATATTACGCACATAAATAGACGATTTTAGGCTTACATAATTTCAATTTCATGCGTACTTGTAACTAAATTGGAATGTAAACCGGAAGTAAACCTGTGGAACATGTTCCTAAAATCACATGATCGGCGTGTCTAAACGGAGAATAAAATCGATCATCCGGAATAACTTGAAACGCTGCTATTGTTAAACGTTTGCATCAGAATTGATCGTGAGTCTCAGTCCGATTGCCGATCCCATTGCTGCGTCTGCAACAATATTTTCCCCCGATATGTGAACAGCAGAAAGAATAATATTTCTCCCATCACACAATAACCATATATTTTTTACTCCTCAGATAAAGAAATTACTGATCCTCTTTTGTCATTGATGTACGAAACAGCAACACCATTATCTGAACTTATACATATAAATATTTTTCTGGTTATAACAAAAACTCTGAAGGTCAAATTTTACAGCTTCAAGCTCCAAAATTTTTATATGCAAAGATGTCACCTCAGTAGTCCATCTACCCCCTGTAAATATTCCATTTAAATTTGCTCCCCATCCATTCTTTGTGGCATCATTTTCAAAATAAAGCTAAATTATCTATTTCTCATTTTTTTGAATATTTTCCACTAAATTATTTTATTTATAAGAGATTCAGAAAGATGTATGACATAGCCGTAAACATAATCAATTACTACAATATTTACTAGTACTTTATCAAAATATCTAAAACTAAACCTGCTAAACTCATTGCATACATTGATGAAGTAAAAATACCAAATAATTAATTTATTTTTCTGTTTGTATGTATCTCTTCGAAATGCATGTAAAGTTTCACATTGTTACCATATATTTTTTTTAAATTTTTCCTCTGATAAGTAAACTTTAAATTCGACAGAATATATTATTTGATCTAGTTCTTTAATTCTAGTAATTGGAATTAATACAGATTTTTTTTCTAGCCACACAGAAGGCCAAGTTGCTCCAATAATTTAACAAGGTAATTTGCATTTTTCTTGCACAATTTTCAGCCTCTATTTATGAACCGTCTAGGTAAAAGAAAAACAAAATGCCCTGTTGCCGAATAAAAGCCAAAAAAAAGTGGTTTCATTATTTTTGTAAACACTCGAGGAGCTGAAGCCAGACCAAAAGACAGTGCGTTACAGTGACACTACACTCCCTTACATAGTAAATTTAAGTATTTTCTAACTCGTGAAAGTAGGAAGTGATAAATATGCATCTTTTAGATTTATACTAAAAAAAAAGAATTGTTTTTCAATGAAGACAAAATCATTTCTAATGTTTCCATTCTGAAATGATGATACTGAACAAATTCATTTAACTTTTCTAAATTTATCACTGGCCTAAATTTTCCATTCTTCTTTTCTACAATAAATATATTTAAAAAAAATGCTCTGTTTTTAAGAATGCAACTCAGATATTGCCCCTTTAGACAAAAACTCTTCATCAACTATTTCAGTTTAGATTTTGTTAAATTTTATTGGATCTGGAATTTTGTTTTAAAAAGACTTTTATTCAATATTCTATTTTGCATATACCTGAGGTTGTACTTAGAGTCCAATTATCAGAACTGTGTTTTATATCTTCCTCTGGCTCCTCTGAAGCCTTTTTACCGTCTCAATTTCCCCTTCCTATCTGAAATGACTGGGTAATACCAAAAGTCCCTCTGTCTTTGTAGCAAGTCTCTCCCTCTAAAATATTTTGAACCTCCAGACTGATTCTCAGGTTACCCCGTTATTTTTTTTTTATTATTTTTTTTTTTTTTGTACATCATTGATTTTGTTCTTCCTTTTAGTTATGTCACTTGGGAATAACGTCTCTTTCTCAATAGGAGTTGAAGCAGAACACAAAGGTTGGAATCGCTCTTGAACGTAAGGCTTCAAAATGTATCTCATTTTTATGTTCAATTCATACATGTCATTTATGCTAAATAACAGCATCCGAAACTGATTTCAAGTTTATTCTGCAAGTGCGATCATTGGAACTATCGATAGGTCCATGACTTTTTGAACTTATTGAAGAGTTTGTTTTTCTCCTTGCTAACGGTTAGGAAATAAATTATTCCATTTCTCTGAATTAATCATCGACGGAATAAGAAATTTACAATTTTCAGGGATTTTTATTACTTTAGTGTATTTGAAAAAGTCTTTTTTTTTTTGGGTGGAGTTTATTTTTATTAACCTTGACATATTTTCTGAAGTGGGATCAGAGAACTTTGTTTTATCCTCAAAAATGTTTGGCATGCATAATTTAGTTTACTAACCATCAAAATATTATTTCAGGATCATAAGCAGTTGAAAAAATTTCAAACAATTGATTTGCCATGGATTAAAGTAATCTTTTTTGTTGTTTGTTTGTTTGTTTGTTTTGTTTTGTTTTTTTTTTTTTGTTTTTTTTTTGTTTTGTTTTTGTTTTTGTTTTTTTGCTGTAGATTTTCAATCGTTTTGTTGCTTTTTTCACAGGAGCTTTATTTAGTATTTTTTATGTTTCTTTTCCCAGGGCCTTTGCCCGTCAAAATCGAAGCGTTGTTGTTTTCTTGTGTTCGGACGACTGGAATTTTCATTATCAAGCTCCTCCGATTCTTGGTCTGAAGCGATGAGCTCAACAACATCAGCATGGATAGCATCTTAGTCCTCCAAACTTGATACCAATAATTTTGGCATCTTATAAAAGTTGCGCAATGTTAATTTTTTTAGCAATAATTTGCCAGTTGTTTAACTCGTAAGAACAAACTGAAATATACGGTTACCGTACTGTATTGCAGAATATTTTGTCAAACACTACGTGAATGGCCAGATACACATGGAACTTTAACACGAAAGACACGGATAATGGTCCAGTACCTGTATATGTGTATGAGAACACTTTAGTTGTGAAAAACAATTTATATCCACAAATTTTGCTAAATGCAACTCGTGTCAAAACAGGAAATTCGAAGGTTGTTTTTGCTAGATCTAACGCAACATAAAATGAGAGAAACACAGTTATGTGTGTGAAAATTTCATTTAATCAAATAAATGACGTAAAAGGACAAACATACAATATTGATTTGCTGGGATATAAAGACAAGCAAAATAATGATTAAATCTGACCAGATTCAATGAGAGACATGATGATGACTTGAAATATGCGATATTTAAAATTCCAGTCAATATAATTTCAAGAAAACTAACTACATTAACTTAAAAAAAATCTTACAATTCAAAATAATAATTTAAAAAAAAAATATAGCAAAAAAGGCGTGCACAAAAGAGCCACAAGCAAAAATACATGCATGCTGTTAAAAGGATTTGTGTTGCTGTTCCTCACGTCTTTTTAATATATAAGATAATTTATAATTTTCAATACTCATGTGTTTGTTTTCACCTAATGAGTAAAATATATCAGAAATCTGACCGAATGAGCTTCACTATTGAGATAGGACAGATATATTCCAAGGGACACAGTGAAACATTGTGGCCGTAATAACCCTAATTTCAAAATTTAAACGGGAATTTCAAAATTTAAGAAATTTTTTTTCTTTGATATTTTGTATTTTGTTTTTGTTTGTTTGTTTGTTTTTTTATTCAACTACCTAACATATTAAATCATTTGTTAGTTGTCATGAAAAAAATCTAAAAATCGTCATTGTCCTCTTCATAGTTATCATTATTATTTTATTTGATATGCATGAACTCAATTGTAAAAAACATTGTTTTTGAAACATACGGACAAGGGTTTTGAAAGCCAGTAGTGATGTCTTTCAATAAAGGAGCACCGAGAGTTGTCCGGAATTCCAACTGATTTTTTTTTTTTTTTTTTTTTGTTTTTTTTATTGTAATCCTGGTCTCCAAAGACTACAGTGACACAGATATTGACAATTAGGAACTCCAGCTCCAATTAAGTATCAATTCAAAATTTGTTGGCATAATCAAAAATCTTTTTAAGTAACTTTGTACTCCAATCACAAGATACGACAATTTCTCAATTCATTCTTTTTTCTGAAGAAGCAGTTGACTATGAGATAAAAAAGCCAAGTTTTTAATTTAACGGAAATTTAAAAAAAAATGTCGTGTATAGTGTGGATAAGTCATACGTTTTATGTCACTGACTGGGAAAAACTGTGATTATTACTCCATACTTTGTAAAAGGTACAATCTCACCCCGATTTGTTGCGTTTCACCAAAACGTTCAACCCTTAAAATGTTGATTTGATGATACACTTTGAAGTATGTGCATATAACGATATCAATGTAAAACGTAAATATGCATGTCTTATGATACATATAATAACTTATATGCTTCATAAATATTTAGCTTTAAAAATAGTAAATTATGTAAACTTTATAAATGCATTGAGAGTGAAAATGGTGTTTACAAATTAAGACTCATCTCAATATTTAAAAATGCTGCAGAGAAATTGTCAATAAATATTACAAAATTAAAATCCTATCACGTAAATACATGTAAATAACAATCCGAATTGCTTAATACATCCAAGTTGCCATTTTAAGGTTGACTGGGGTGTGCAAGGAACTTTCTACAGGAAGTAGATTTTTGGACACTGCTGACATGATCTTAAAATTTTCTGAGGCGATTTAAGGGGAGACAGGACACATGTCACATGAAGCAATTGATAACCTCATAGTCACCGTTAATGTACGAGCTAAACATTGTTAAAATCATCAGTATTCGTGTACTTCCACAAGCAACTTTTGTTTGTATAGAACGGGTTAATAAGAATATAATTACAATATTTAATAATGATATTTATTTACTAGGGTATGTCATTATGAGACTCAATTTAGTGTATTATGATTTTCATCAAATAGTCAGGTTCTCTTTAACACAAGAGTTAGTCGTGCATGTAAAAAAAAAAATTAGTAGTTTCAGAGTTTCTTATTTAAAAAAAAAGAGTCTTCTGAGTTTTCGCTTGCTAATAATGATAAAGCACTATTGTATAATCTTTTATCTGTCTCGCACTTTTTTAATTTGTCAAAGTAGATTTATAAAACAAATTAGTTTCAAGGCAGTGCATTTTACTGTGCATTAATTTTGTAGATTATATTCCAAATCCTTCTTCTCAGTTTCCCTCTGTTAAAGACGTAAACATGGATTTGTTGCCGATAAAGAATCATATTGGTAAATAATTTCAGTTAAGCATTATATTGGTTAATGACATAATCACCCTGATTACTTTGATTAAAATATTGCTTTAACACTTAGATTTTTCAAAAGAAACATATTTCAAAAGTAAAAAAATAAATTAAAAAAAAAAAAAAAAAAAAATGGATAGCTAAAAGGCATTCGATCATGACAGGTTTATAAGGGAATAATAGGCATTTTCCCCATAAAAAGTGATCTCTTTTTGGAGTATCTTTTAATCTTAATACCATTCAGTTATCGTTCAAACAGAACCCCAGCGTCTTGCTTGCCAGCGGATGCATTCACGGTATAAAACAAGGTATTGAAATCCATTTTAAATCACCACTTTTAGAATTGCAAGTAATTGTAGAGTTTCCTAATACATAAAATAATTTAATTGTCATTTTAGGTCAATGATGTATTGTATTTTAGATTTTCTTCTTTATATGGAAGAAAATGATAAAAATATGAATTAGAACTTTCAAATGGTATTTAAATCAGAAATCATGACTGATAAATTTCATCTGGGCTTTGTTTTTCAAGGTGGCAATTTTTATTCGGTGGCCTCAGTCGGTGTACCTGTTCACAAATGTGATCTTGGCCATAAGTTTCATACAGGTACGAGATGCAGACTCCAGATTTCTTCAACTTTTTTTTTTCACTGGTGAATATGTCCAATATAATTTACCTGAATTTAAATATGTTTTAATACAGATCTGATAAGCTGTTAGGAGGATTCTTAGAATCTAGCTGAGTGAGCATGCGTAGTAGATTCTCAATTAGGGCCCCTTTTAAAGGTAAGTCACTGTAGAATTTCTTTTCGGGTTGGTGAATTAAAAATGAATTTGTTTTTGTTTCAAAAATATCTATAACCTGTACGAACCAGCTGTTACATGGCTCTGTAGTTAGAGGTCTTGTCAGACAGAACACTTTGTAAAGTTATGTGTGATGCCTTAGATCACCGGTTTTCAAACTGCATGTATTAATGTTTTAGGACCAATCTTTCTTTGCTATCACGAATAACTTGAAAAGTATGAAACCGATCAATCTTTTCACAAAAACTATTAATAATAATTGTCACTTATCGTTAATTCTATGCAAAGAATAATGTTTCGAGGCATTCAGGAATATGTAATTTGAACTATGGGGTCGTTAATAACTTTTTTTTCTTGAATGATAATTTTTATGGAGTTGTTGATCATCTGATAAAATTCTCTTGCTCATTATTAATTTGGGGTAATCACATCACCTTGAATGACTTATTTAGTGAAAATAACATAAGAACTTTGGACCTTAATTTGATGATGACTATGAGAATGTTGCTTTATTGTGTTACTGGGCCTACCTGTTGTTTTGGAGCCCGGTCCATATTGTATTGCATGGCCTGCTCGTTATGTTTGGTGGCCCATCCATTGCTTTCCCAGAGACATAACATTTAATATCATTGATAATTATGTGTGTCTCTAGATCTGGAATTACAGCCGTGCCAAATTTACGCCAAAATAACATCCTAAAAACCTGTGTTTGTATCAATATTTGCACATCTCTGAGATAACACTAGTATTTCGCTTTTGTTTTAATCTTACATGTACTTCGCTTATATAAGGATTTATATAGTAAATGATATCAGTTATACATAATGCTTGTTTCAGTTACATTTTATATTAATTTTCCAGGTTAAAGTTGTTGATTATACAGTTACATAGAGTTTATTCAGGAAATAGATCGGAAGGTATTTCCCAAGGCTCAGTGAACAGCCCACTGCAGGGACCCTGAGGTCATCGCAGAGAATATAAAAGCGAAAGATAATCTTCAACTCTCAGAGTCTTTGTACTTTATAGACTCTATGTTATTTTTTTATATTCCTTTTAATTTGTTCTGAAAGTGTTCAGAACAAAATATATATTGTTATATATACATTGTTTCTAACGATCAAATACGAAAGAGTGTATAAATTGCAAGATTCCAAACAAGTCGTTCATATTCCGTTCACCATTCACTTTGCGCTCACTTTTACGCTTTCTTTGCATTCTCACCTTTCAACAATCACTGACCTTTCACCAAGTTGCGATCAGTATTCACACACTGTTTACTTACCGTTTACCTATCGTTCGTTCAGGGTGGAAAGTAGAACGTTTCAGAGACTGTACTTTGCGATCGTAGCTCTTTAAATAGCTAAGTTAAATATTATAATTCTGGACAAGGTATCTTAATGTAATGAAACATTTCCCTTTGTATATGCATAACTTTCGTAAAGACCGTCTAGATATAGTTAGCATTCTGACTGGACATTTTCAGTAGACATTGGTGTAATGAACATTAGCGCTACAGAAACATTCCATGACAACAGTTAGGATGTCATGATAAACATGTTTACAGGGCTTAAGTTGTTCATAACACCATGTTTATTGAAACATCGCTGTTTATTACTTATATTTGCATTTTTTTATGTTGTCCAGAATGTCAGAGGAAATCCTGAACTGGATAAGTACACAGCTGCTTGCAATTGTCTTCTTTGTGGAAAAAAAATGATAACCATTAAATCATATCATCAGACTTGATTAATCCACTTTAATTTAAATAAAGCACATACAATATACATGATATTTGCTTCTTAACCCCCTATATCTGGCTATAAATCTTTCTCGCAATTTTTTGTCTAATGCAGTTGTGACGTCATCATTCAAAGTAATGAAACTCTGTGAGGAAATTTACGTTATTTTGAAAAAAAGAGAATGCTTTTATCTTGCTTTTAATATACGACGGTTGATCAGAAAGTTCGCGAACTAATTAAATTACTTCCTTAAAAGAAATAAAATGAGGTTTTAGTGTTCATTATCTTTTAAAGTAGTCCTCTCCGATTTAAATGCACATCTGCCATTGTTCTGCCCATGCGCGAATCACATGATTCGTGATATGCTTCGTAGCGATCTGTTCACGGAAGGTAAGAGATTTTTCCGAGTCTTATATTTCTTACCATGCAAGTAATTTTTTTTTTATAACAAGAACAGATCATCTGTCAGAAATGGCCAAATCTCGGCAATACAGCTGTAAGTTGGGTGGATAAGGATATTCCTCCCCAGAATTAGCATGGCGACCATCATAACCCGAGTCCTCTGTCTCGGGAGCGTCGTTTATCCAATGTGGAAAAAGTATGGGCGCCTTCATTTTTTCGTATCCCATATGTTTAAATTCTAAAGTAAACGATATTTCAGAGGTTTAATTATTATATTATTGCTCAGATAATCAACCATTTTTCTTACTGTAATTTGGCGATCTTTCAAAACAAATTGCTCAACTAAGGACACATCTTTTTACCGGTTTCCTTTCGCTGGGCAATAGAACAAACATCATTTTTAACCATCTCCCTGCCTTCACTAAAACATTCAATCCAACTAATGATTGAACTACTGGTAAGTCTTTTGTCTTCATAAACCATGTACAAATTATCATATTCTACTGCAAAGGAATTTCTGAGATATACGTTAAACTTTACAGCCGTTCGTTGCTCGACTACGACTGAGTCAATCATTTTTTGTCACAAGTGACCTACATACTGACGTCATTTTCACATTGTGACGTCACAAACACGGAGCAAAACATTATTTAACATCTGCTATTTAAAGAACATGTGTATGACTATATGTGTGCCAAATTTCATTCTGATCTGAATTGTGTTTTTTTTTAAATATAGAGATAGTTGGCGAACTTTTTGATCACCCCTCGTATGTGTGTTTTTTAAATTCATCTAAAGAGCGAAAATTTTTCTTGAAATAGCAACAGAATTTTTTACTTTGAACTTAAAACATCCGGACGTGAATAATTTTTGTTCTTTAATTTGCAATTATATAGAAGCTTTGCTTAATTTGGGGGGAAAAGTTTTAGTATACAATGAAATACATTGTTGAAAATTTCTTTTAAAATAACTTTAAATACACCTGGATCAGTAATTCTTATCATAACTAATTTCTTTTCTTTTTTTCGGAGGATTTCATAAAAAATTACAATTTATTCACTTTGCATAATCTTTTGTATGTATACTTCTTAGCAATCTTCCATTTTTTTTAGCACTTTGGTCGGTGTGAGTGTGGAAAACGAAATCATAGGAAAAGGCTCTGCATTTTTAGCGATATGAATGTAACCAGTGAGTTAGGGTTTACGGAGGGAGAAAATACGTGTAGACGGTATGTATATATAAACCATTAATCTACGAATTCTCGATTCCTGTATATTACATGCAACATAAATGTAGCCATTTTTTGACATTTCTTTTTGATTTTGTATAACATAAAACTCGTTGAATAAAAAAAACATTTATTATGTTGAACAAGCTCAAGTTATAAGACATTTACAAATACACTGGGAGGATTTCCCTTGGTAAGCTCCATTTGGGCAGAATCCCCGAAGGTTTTAGGCAATAATGAGAGAAGACGAACCAAGTCCTTTCAAGAAAAAAAAATACATATTTTAAGGTGCACTGCTAAATGAAGAAATAAATATTGAATAAAAGTTATTAAAAAAAATATAAGCACTAGGTTAATGACAACAAAAGTTACAGTTTATTTACCAAAAAAATACCCCACTTATAAATATAGTTCATAATAACAGTTATTATTTTGATACTTTGATATACATGTGCATGTAGTATGTAAACAGGAAATGCTTATTCGGGTTTAACTTATATTCCGTGCCCAGATCTGCAATATCTGCGCAGTTTTGGCATTAGGATGTTTGATCTACATCATTTAACTCATACCTGACTCGCACAACTATTCTACTGATTACATTTACAGTAGTCTCACACCCACAAGAAATACTAGGGTTAGTCCTCGTATACTATATATATGAGTTGCGTCAAACGAAAATTGACCTTAGTGACATGAATGCAAAAAGTTCATTATAGCACTCAAAAAACATGACGTTTCGTCTGCATGTTTGCTGGAAAAAACATATGATGAGATTAACATGGGCAACATATAACGTTACATTTTGCTGATATGTTAATATTTACATTACCAATTATTTTTTCCTTAAGATTCTTTGCAAATATAGAAAAAGTTCATGTCCTCATGAACTACTATATCTCAATTGTGACGTCATAATACCATACTTGACGTCAAAACTAATGTTCAAACTCTTTTGCTTTAAAAATGGCATTGATCTTTAGATGACATAAATTGTGGCAAATTTTCAGAAAAATAATGTTAATATAAGATCTGATTTTAAGTTATGAGAATTCATGAGGTACATGAACTACAACGCTTCACGCCTGCATATTTATCATGAAGCGCTTCGTTAAATACGCCGGTGTGAAGCGTCGTAGTTCATGTACTCATGGATTCTCCAAAAATTAAATTCATTTCTTAAATATATCTGTCTGAAGAAAACTTGAGCATTATCTTATATACATGGATTTACAGGTAATCTATTTTATTGAGTTTAAACAATGTATAAAAGTAAAATACGCGCCTTTAAATATTGACGGTTCCTATGTAGGTCTACACGCAAAATGTACAATATTCATGTAATATACCCTTTCAAACAAAAATATATAATTTACCAAAGCTTTTTTAGACCCAGATAATTGAGGGTTATCAAAGCTTGTTCAAATGTCTAAATAATGTATATCTATCAGGGAATATTACATTAAAAGTTGTTTTCATGAGTAATTCGAAGCAGAGACGTAAAGTTTGCGCATATGCAAGGTTCCGTCACACTGTGTTCCTGATATAAACATATTGATGTTTTCTTAAGCGAAAGTCGCTTGATCAGTGCGTTTTAAATTAATATAATTGATGAGCACTTTAATTAAATTCAATAAACCTATTAGTTGCGGATCTTCCACGCCATAGATCAGCTGTAACCAGTGTATCATCTGATAATTAAAACAGCGATTTAGAAACAGAGGATTTGATTTCTAGTATCTATGTCTGTTACGAAGCTCAAAGAAAAAAAATACATGTTGAATGAAAAATATTACACTAATAAAACAACGAAGAGATGATAGTGCAGGGTAAGACAACGTTTTATGCAACGGGAACAATGCAGATTTTAAAAGAAAATGTTTCTACATCCTGTTCCTATGGAAAACACATGTCCCATTAGAGGAGGTTCTCAATGCAATGTTGATGTCAAATGAACTCTCAAGAAAGGAGAGGGACAAGTTTATAACGGGAAATCTTTCGTGTGTTGGGGATGGTCATAATACACGGCGTTAGAATAAAAAAAAAATATGCATACTACTATTTTAATTTTTAATTTTTTTTTATTTATTTATTTATTTATTTATTTATTTATTTATTTATTTATTTATTTTTTGCACGTTTACGGTGTCAGGACTACACGAAGAACATTGTTTTCCGACTGAATCAAAATTGATTTATTCCATGAATTCACAAGAACAAAAACAGTCGACCAAATAATGCGTCCAGCTTTGAAGAAATCAAGAATGCAGTTGATTATATCCAGAAGTATACAGAAGTGTTTGGTCTTCTTCAACCTTATATAAAGAACCAAGGGAATACATGTATTTTTTTTAATTTTATCTGGCAACAAGTCTTTACTGCATTACTCGTACGAAACATCATGTACTTGTCCAGAAACGAACAAAGGGCGTGTTGGTCTTACCACGTTCAAACTTCTTTGGAAGGACTGCTGTCTGCATATTAGGTACATGACTCCTTGTTCAGATCTTTGTCCAAAATGTGAAGAATGTCAGAGCAAATATCTCTTCAGCAGCTGGATTACAGGAGAAACAGGATCATCTGCAAGCTTTTACAAAACATTTGTCAATGATGGCACTGGAAATAGTTTGAAAGAAAATGAACTAATTTTGTTTTGTTCATTAGTTAATGCTTTAACGAAGTTGATTGATGTAAATTGACTACTGCAGGTCTATAATAATGTTGTTACGAATGCAAAGGAAGAAAATGGAATCACGTGAGAGGCCTACTGGACTCACGCCCTTGTTCTACCAACATTATCCATGGCTACTACACCTTCGACTTCTCCCAGCCTCTCTCCATCCGCCACCTTGGGAGACAAGAAGGGCAATCATACTTCCTTACGCCCCGCAAATTTCAAATGTTTGTGTTGTCACTGAAGGCAAGTATCGGCAAATGAATTACCTAATCGATAATGATCAAGGGATAGGGAAAAACGGAACAAACATTTAAGGTGCCAATGGTGTTATTTCAATGCTCCACCACTACCTCACAAACTACAGCTCAGTAGAAAAGACGTGCGTGATTCACTACGATAACTGCGCAGGTGAGGAGTTGTTTTTTTCTCAATATGCTGCATGATCGAGGTAAATCATCCTTTTTATGCATAAAATGCTGAAAATTTGAAAACGAGAAAAGGAAAAGTTACGTGCTAGGAAATCTGATGTGGCGAACAATTCTAGGCTTGCACATTGAAATAATGCTTTCCATCCAGGTACAATACAATGGCCGATGACTTGTTGATGCTGGTTTCGCTAACATTAAGAGGCTTTAGCACAGGATTGATGTTGACAGTCTCTCCAGTCTTGTTGATGTTGTTAGAAAGAATGCCAAATCCAACGCTCCCGTGACGTACATGAACGACGCTGGAGGACATAACTGGAAGTGATATGACCTGAAGTCCTTCACTAGCACATTTTTCACATCTGTCAAAGGCATCAGGAAGATGCGACACTTTAGATTTTCTTCATTAGATCTCTATATGCATATCTTCATAAACTATCATAGTTTTATTGATTGTTTTATAAATCTTAATAATTGATAGCAAATATTTTCTATGATACTAAAAAACAGTTTTATAAATGAATGTATTACATGTGCATTACTATTCATTTATGTTCTTCCACTTGATTGTTTGAATTAGTTTTATATACAGTAAAACTGTTTGTAAAATGTTGATGCTGATGGCATGGTAGGGAAATCCTGCTTTTGAAGTCCACTCGTAGCCCGGAGGATCTGAAATCAGGGGCAGTGATGCGAGATACAGTCTCCCTCCTGGTGCGATAACTTCAGAGAGACAGCGGTACTTGTTTTGCATGCTCCGTACCCTTCGTCGGCAAATCTCACAAGTACATTACATTTTTTAATGTTGAAGATTATAGCGATGATGCCGAAAAAAGGAAATTAATTTCATTGACTTTATATGTTCGAGTGTCAAGGTTTTTTTTATACCCGCACTTTCTAAAGAAAGTTCAGGTATATTGTTGTTACTCATGTCTGTCCGTCCGTCCGTCCGTCCGTCTGTCACACTCTTCTTTCTCAAACTCCTCTTACATTTTACACACTAGCCTAATCATCTTTTGGGAGATGTTTGGTGGTGTCATGTAGATGTGCAGTAAGGTTTCGGAATTTTCATTTTCACCCTGGGGGTCAAATGGGGGTCGAAAAATGACGTTTTTTATGCAAAAAGCCCCTGGTTCCCTGAACTCCTCTTACATTTTACACAGTAGCCTAATCATCTTTTGGGAGGTGGTTGATGGTGTCATGTAGATGTGCAGTAACTTTTCGGAATTTTCATTTTACCCTGGGGGTCAAATGGAGGTAGAAAAATGACGTTTTTTTATGCAAAAAGCCCCTGGTTCCCTGAACTCCTCTTACATTTTACACAGTAGCCTAATAATCTTTTGGAAGATGGTTGGTGGTGTCATGTAGATGTGCAGTTAGGTTTCAGAATTTTCATTTTCACCCTGGGGGTCAAATGGGGGTCGAAAAATGACGTTTTTATGCAAAAACCCCTTGGTTCCCTGAACTCCTCTTACATTTTACACAGTAGCCTAATTCTTTTGGGAGATGTTTAGTGGTGTCCTGTAGATGAGCAGTAAGGTTTCGGAATTTTTATTTTCACCCTGGGGGTCAAATGGGGTTCACTTTTTTTTCTTCTAAATATTTAACATGTTTAAACACCCTGGTTCCCAGAACTTCCCCTTAAATATATTATGCATTAGCCTTAAATCATGATCATTTGGAAGATGATTGGTTTTGTCATGTGGATGTGTAAAATGGTTTCAAAAATTGCATTTACATTTGGATGGCAAATAGGGGCAGGAAAAAAATGGCCCCTCCCTACCCCATAGGGTCATGATGTGTACAAACTTGAATCTACACTTCTTGAGAATGTTTCCATATTAATCATGCTCTTGTTGTTCCTGAAAAGAAGAATTTTGAAGATTTTTTCCCCTTTTATTCCTATATAAAACTTCTTGTGGCCTGACCCTACCCTTGGAGGTCATGATTTGAAAACTAGAAATATGTCCAAAGGACATGAATGCCCAGCCGAATGTATATTACTAATGCAACATGAAAATTTGTATGAGTGTATGAAGTTTGATGAGAATATCTTGAACAGTTTCTTTAAAATTGAAACTAAAATCTAAAAACAATTGGATATAGATGATAAATTCTCACCAAAATATGTATAAGTGCATGCTTACATAAAAATATCTTAAATTGTTTCTTTAAAACTAAGAAAAACACAAATTAAAGAGAAGGGAGGTCCAGGTCACAGGAAAGTGCAAGGTGAAAAGTTTTTGATGCAGTTGAATAGCTCTCAATAATACATATCAGCATACTAGGTTTGATAAAAATTCTGGAATGATTTATTTAAAACTGAGCTTAACACTTATTTAAGAAAAGAGAGGTCAAGGTCAAAGGAAAGGTTGAGGTCAAAATGTTGATGCAGTTGAAAAGCTAACATCAGTATGTATTTACTATTAGCATATGAAGTTCGATAAAAATATTTATGATTTATTTAAAACGTATATAAAAGTGAAGTCAAGGTCAAAGAAAAAGTCAATGTCAAAAAAGTTGATGATAATCATAGCTCTCAGCAGTATGTAAAGTCCCTGAAACGTTCTACTTTCCCATTTTTCCGTTCGCTCACCGTTCGTTCACCGTTCGTTCAGCGTGCGTTCACCGTTCGTTCACCGTGCGTTCACCGTTCGCTCTCCGTTCACAGTTTTGCGTTCACCGTTCACCGTGCGCTCGCGTTCACCGTTCACAAAGCGTTCAGCGTTCGCTCTTCGTTCCGTTCACTTTGCGTTCACCTTGCGTTCAGTGTTCACCTTTCGTTCAGTTTTGATTGTCATTCGGAACTCCGAAGTGAAAGGACTTATCTTTTTGTAGGTAAGGAGTTACAGGTTTTTTTTTTATTCAATAACTAACATATCGTGTTTGAAGAATCATTATTTAATGGGGGAAAATATCTACGATATATATATTTATTATTCTAACTTAGCTGTTCGGTTATTTATTAAATTACTCTGGAAAATAAATGTTGTTATAAGCACATTCTGTACCTATGTAGACCGATGCTGAAATATTAAATTTAACTAAGGGCAATGTGCAAATACTTCAAGCTCTGCAACAATTTGTTGTTTTGTTAAATTAAATGTTTATGATATAATTATCCAAGTAAAATAATTAGGCAGCAAAATTACGAAAATATTTATTTCTAACACCTTTTTTTTCAATTACTATAGAAAATATGATAGAACTAGTTCTGAGAGTTATACATAGTACTGCGGATATCCTGTTAATTTATTATCTTTGGAGCGAATGAAATTGATAGTGTGGTTAAAGGAAATATTTATTTAAAATGTAATACACTACAGAATTTTCTCTACTATAATATGTTAAGTTTATAGTTATAGAGAAAAAAATTCTTTCTTCACCGTAACTTTATATGTTTGCCATTCGATATGATTAATACCCCCCCCCCCCTTTCCCCCTAAATCGGTTACTTAGACAGTACTGTATTTCCAGAATATTTTAATTAACATTTTTTTAAAAAAAAGTTAAGGTCTTTTTTAGAACAAAAATTTCAGTCTCAAAACAAACATGCATCTAAAAAAAGTCACAAGACAATAGTAGTTCAAAATGTACACATGTCGGCGGTGGTATTTGAAATTGGCAGAGAGTATGTTTCAAATTCAAGTGTTAATGCCCAGTGTATTTTATTCATTTATTATCTAAATGTTGGAATCAAATCTAGAAATGATAAAAATAAATGTTATAACTTGTTGGAAATACTCGCACTTCGCCTTCGATGTGACGAAACTTTCACACCTGCACAGTGTCGAATGATTTTGATTGACAGCACAAGCACGTGGACTTCGACATATTACTTGAAGCAGGAAAATAAAAACGAGTATGACTGTCAAACAAATGGATATGATTTGTTGATAAAAAAAAGTTACTTTCACTGTCTGATATATTTAGAAAAAAAATTCAGAGTTTTTGTTTGATATAGGTACAAACATTTAGTAAAGCCTGAAAGGAGGGGGGGGGGCTAAAACGGAATATCTCTCTCTCTCTCTCTCTCTCTCTCTCTCTTTCTCATTTGTCTGTTTAATAAACACTATAACAGCATATTACTTAAATATCAAGTTCTGAAAATTGAATTTATAACAAATAATATGAATATGCATCTTTGTATTATCTTGTCCGAGTATAATCACGGCCATCTACAGATACATGTAGAAGTCTGCTCAATAAATCATCATGAAAAATAGAGAAGTGACACAATATATTATTGTATTAAACATTTAAAATACGAGCGTATAAATGCAAAACGTCCACTGACCTTTGTAATTATTATTTTTTTTTTCATTACTTTACACGAAATCGCATTGACACAGAGATATATGAATGGATGTTACAACCGCTTTAATTCATTCTGTAAGTCAGAAGTTTTCTCTGATTTGTTATCAAATGAGAATAAACATTTTTATTTTCCAACTAAAAAAACATCTTTTATACTTCAGCGTTCGGCAACAATTACAATGTTTTAATGCGATAAAAATCGTGTGATTAAAAACTTAATGTGCATGCATCGTCTTTCTTAGGACAATTTTGGAGAATTTATTTTATTGACTTATTTATTCATTCATTTATTGGTTTACCTATTTATTATTTATTTATTTATTATTATTATTATTATTATTTTGCACCTAACATTATAATACAATAAAATAGTTTCAATGCAAGGAAAAGATCAGAGGCATTCCGAATATATCGTTCATCTTGCGTTCACCGTTCGTTCACCGTTCACTTTGCGTTCGCGTTTGCGCTCCGTTCGCGTTCTGCGTTCGCTCACCGTTCACCGTTCACACATCGTTCACCAAGTTGCGTTCAGCGTTCACACATCGTTCACTCACCGTTCGCTCTGCGTTCGTTCAGCGTTCGTTCACCGTTCGTTCAGCGTTCGCTCACCGTTCAAGTGGGAAAGTAGAACGTTTCAGGGACTGTATCAGCATATGAAGTTTGATAAATATATCTTGAATTGTTTATTCAAAACTGATCTAGACACTAATTTAAGAAAAGTGAGGTCAAGGTCAAGGTCAAAAAGGTTGATCCAGTTGAAAAGCTTACATCAGTATGTATCAGCATATGAAGTTTTATTACAGTAATTTGAATGATTTCATTAAAACTAAGCTAAACACTAATTTAAAGAAAAGTGAAGTCAAGGTCAAAGAAAAGGTCAAGGTAAAAAAATGTTGATGCAGTTGCATAGCTCTTATCAATATCTATCAGCATATGAAGTTTGGATGGTTTCTTTGAAACTGAGCTTTGAACTGAGCTAAAAGCAAAGTGCGACAGAAGGACAGACGGAAGGATGGAAAGACGGAAGACGGACATGACAAACACTATATGCCTCAGCCATATTCATGGTGGGGCATATAAAACTTGAAACTACACTATATGAGGATGTTTCCATATCAAAATGACTAGCAAGCAAATTCAAAGAATTGTGGTCCCCTGCTTTCCATGTCCTAGTGGATGGGATGCCATTATTTATGACATATTGTTTCAAATATGCACGCCCTATCATATGTCATTCAAAAGTAATCACCAAAGTTAAATTTTTTGAAAAATAGGTAAAACACCAACGTCAAGGGGTAAAAAATCATAGCATGCTCGGAAACACCTTGTTACAGGTAATGTACATGTCAAATATGAAAGTCCTATCTCTTCTCAATCAAAAGTTATAAGGAAATATAACATTTTTGAAAAGTAGGTTAAACTTCAAGGTCAATGTCACAGAGTCAAAAGTCATGATATATTTAGAAAGGTCTTGTCACAGGTAATATACATGTATAATATGAATGCCCTATCTTTTCTCTTTCAAAATGATCAATTTAAAATAATGTTAATTTTTTTGAAAAGTAGGTCAAACTTCAAGGTCATGGTCATGGGTTCAAAGGTCATTGTATATTTAGAAAATTCTTGTAGGTTATGTACATATGAAATATGAAAGTCCTATCTCTTATTATTCAAAAGTTATGACCAAGGTTAAATTGATTGTGACAGATGAAAAGACTGACAAACAGACAGACTGACAGACAGATGAGAATTAATGTCCCCTAGGTCCCTTTCGCGAAAACGGGGGACAATAATGCCCTTGCTGTTCTTGAGAACAAGATTTATGATGGAAAAAATCCCCTACATTTTTCTATGTAAATTGTTGGATCCCCATATGTGGCCCCACCCTACCCCAGTGGGTCATAATTTGAACAAATTTGAATCTACACGAAGTCTATGTAAAAGAAAGTTTCAACTTTTTGGGCCCAGTCAGTGGTTCTTGATAAGACTTTTTTAAATGATACCACCAAATTTTCACTAGTTCTTGATTATCTCCCCTTGAAAGAGTGTGTGGCCCTTCATTTGAACAATCTTGAATCCCCTTTACCCGAAGATGCTCAATCTCCTTTGCAGAGTTGTCGTTCGTTACTCTCTCAGACACCTCTGCAATGGGCTCGCATCAAGATTTTCGACATAACGTAAAAAACATAACATTTCAAGGATTATTTCAAATTAAACTAATAGTTTTACATCTAATTAGTAAATATCTATCTTTATGGACTATCATTAGCTCAGACATTCAATTATAATGAATTAATACAAACGCACTATTTCTCGTGCTTATCACAGTGATATAGGCAAGCCAACGACAGAGGTGAATGTATGAGCCGATGGTAGAGAGTGGAAGGTGCTTTGTGGCAAGGTTGGTTAAAATTGGCCCAGTGGTTCTAGTGAAGAAGACAGAAATGTGAAAAGTTTACAGACGGACAGATGGATGACAGACAAAATGTGGTCAGAAAACCTCAAGTGAGCTAAAAACTTATGATCACAAGTACTTGAAAAGAGTTACAGTATTTGAAAAGCAGTTTCTTTTTCATGCATTGTTTTAAGAAGCTGAAAATGTATGACTTGTATCCATGTTGAAAAAACTGCACATTTTAGAAAATAGTATGATAAAAAAATAATAGCAAAATAAGCTAAAGTGGTATAGCTAATTCAACCACAGAGCTTAGGCTAAGTCAATTTTAAGATGCAACCTTTTCAACTCTTAATCATTCTTTAAATATTTATATCATCATTTCTGATTCAAGGGAGAACTAGAGATATGACTAGAAGTATATCTGTTGACTAATAAACATGTACATGTATATTGTGTTTTTTAAGCCATTTGTTTGTTTGTTGTTAAATGTCCCTCTTGGGAATTTTTCACTCATATGGAGAAACCACCACTTAAAAAATAATGAAGACGTACTAGTCGGATTAGAGGTTAATATTCATTTTAGGAGTTTTCAACAATTAAGACGTAAAGAGATAACTCCTTCCCCTCGCCCCTTCCCCTTCCCAGACCCCTGTTTGTTCATGTATGCAAGCTAATACTTTGTTTTGACATAAAAAATGTGAATATATACAAATAGTGTAATGGTCCATCTCTTTGAATGATTTTCATTCCTAATTCTAGGAGGATACATGGGTTGACCCAAATTATTGAATGAAATGTCAAGCAATCTTATCATTGATGCACTTTTATTTAATTTGATGTAGTCATATTGTGAACATTTCCAGTTCATTAAGAGAGTGGTTATGAGAGCGGCTAGGGAGATTGTCCCCCCCCCCCCCAGGAATTTGCAGAGTTTTTTAAATAGGACTATGATTATACTGATTTACAGAAGCAAATTAAAAAATGACTGCCCCCCCCCCTCCATAAAAAACGGACCCCACCATCATTGTTTTTATTTTGTTTGTGTGTTTTTGTTTTTGTTTGTTTTGTTTTGTTTTATTTTTGCTTCACAGGAAATTCTGGGCTGGAATTTTTTTTGACTGAGGTGTGCCCCCCCCCCCCCAAAAAAAAAAAAATTCCTGGATTTTTGCATGTAATTGAATGTAATGTCAACAACGGGAGATAACTCTTCAGATTGTGAAATTCGTCTACTATGGCATCCGATGATCTTTGATCCTTTTTAAATTTAACCTAACCATTTGCATTTCGGTTTATTTTACCCCAGTCTATACTTAAATTTGTACTTACTGACTGTCATATGTCCTGTCAACTTCATGAAATATAATCCAATTAAAACACAAAATGAATTAATTCCTACTGATATACATGTAATGATGTTTTCACCACACTGCACCATGTGTAATCATTCGGCACACCTCGGCCGATTCGTACCTTATCTAACGTTCTAACGTTTGATGAAGGTGACGGAATCAGCCAAGGTTTGCCGAATGCATGTGCAATCTAAAAATGATAATGGTAAAACTAGTACTAGTAGGGTGACGCAAGCCCAATGTGATGAAGAAATTTTCAAAAAGGTGTTCACATACATGTACAGTACAAGAACAAATTTTAAATTATCATAACAAACGATGTTTTTAACATAACTTTGCCATCTAGGCCTATTTCCAAAAACAGGCAAATTGTGTGTGTGGGGGGGGGGGGGGATTGATTGGGTATGGCTTTTCAAGATGGTTTTTGCCTAATTAAATACTAAAAAAATGTTTACACATTTTGATAAATTCATTAAAAACGCTTTGTACTAAAATAATATTATTTGTTGTTGAGAAAATAAATTTAAAAAGTTCAATTATGGGCCAAAAATTTATATCCCCCTTTTATCAAAACCTAATTTACATCATTAATTAAATTCTGTTATTTCAGACTGGTAATGAATTAAGTAAAGGAAATACCTATAAGAGGCTCACAGGTCACATGGTCACCTGAGCATTTTATGCTCGATTTGACAAATACATGTACATGTACTGTGTAAATTATCGAATTATTTTGGCTTTTTCCTTGGTAGGCCCAATATGAAGGAGTGTGCATTCAGAGGCAAACACCTTAGTGCGGGTATTACTGTCTCATGACAGCATCTAGTTTTAATTTGCATAAACAAACGAGGGCACTTTTGATTGGCATTCGTCAGGAATCTAGGTGTACTTGAAAAGTTATAATTCCAATGATCTGCCACATGATATTTAAGCATTCTTTAGGTTTATCAGGTTTCTGTGAAAAAAAGGAAATATATTTCCGATATTGTTTTTTGATTTCCTTAAACATAACTTGAATATTGGCTAGATGAGTCCTTTGGTACAAACTGGTACATTTTTAAACACATTTTTTTCCCTAAAAAATCTATTTCTGGGTCATCGCTCTATGATTTTAAAACGTTTGTTGAGTGTATTTTAATTCAGAGATACAAACAAACATCTGTAGAAAGTGAAGAGAAGACCCAGAGACCATAAAAAATGAATTTTTTTTCCAAAAACAAAAAAAAAAATCGAATGTATAAATGCGATGCTTCATTGTCGTTTCAAAAAATATATATATTTTATGCATAGCGATGATAGCTCCGTAGAATGCATTACCCGATCAGTGCAACCGGACTCTATTTTTTGGATCTTCAAATGAAGCGTTAATGATTTAAAAAAAAATACAGTCAATTCCTTTGTCAAATTTGATTTTATGTACTGATTCATTTTAAAACGTAAAATAGATATATTTTGGTTCCGCTCTATTGAGAGCGAAAGCATTTCTTCCAACCTACTATTTTAATATCGACATGTAATTGCATTTAACTATAACCTACTATCTTACATATGTTCATTATTTAAGTAAAGCGTTACTATGTTATAGTGATTATTAAGATAATCGGACTTAAACATTACAATTTGACAAGGTTTTTCAAACTAAATGAAACATTTTCCTGTCAGTGTAACTTTGTATAGTTTTCCAGTTGTGAAATTATTTTCATTAAGCAAACGTTATCACTTTATAAACCTCAATAATTTTACACTTAAGTTATTAATGTACTAGAATTGCGAAAAATCTACTAAAAATTATTAAACATTTTAAATACCTTAAGTAAAATTGTACTTCTACATACATAAATGTTGTTGTTTTCTTTATAAAGACAATCCCATGGCAAGAAGTTATCTTGTAATCCTTGCTTTCATTTCATTTTAGATTTTTTATAAGGTCAAGTTAAGTATTAAACGAAATATTTGGTATCAAATTATTCAGAAGGAATGGTTCTTTCAGAATCCATCGAAAACCAATTTTCGGTAAAAGCTAGTTTTAATTTATCCATGAAATGACCCAGTACATATACCAATTAATTGATCGAGTCACAGTGTCCTATAAAGACATCAATATAAAGTAGATAATAAGTGTTTTCATTTTCTATTATCAAGTTCCCTCTGATAGTCTAGGTTTTAAAAAAAACTGGCTTTGTCAAATTGCAATGTTCTTGAACTTTGATAAAGATCTGTGCATTTAAGCACCCTCAGCAAAGAATTAAAATACGAGCCCTACCCGCGATCTAACACATAAAAAATGGATTACATATTGCAAATGTATCACCTTCTGAACAAGTGCTTTCAGTATATAATAAAACATATTAGACCAGAGGATGGGGGCTATAAAATACATTGAAAAACAGCTTAAAGTTTTTATCATTTTTAAGAGATTTTATAGATTTGAGGATAATGACATAATTTACATTTTCATAGACATTCAGTCATGAAGAGTCCAATAGAAAATTAAATTTTTAATTTCCACTAAAGCTCAGCATTTTTGATTTTTCAGAAATTCACAGGGCCAAAAAAGGTCCAAATTGGACCTTGTTCTTGGTCTGGTAGGTCCCGCTTGACGCAACTCATATTTGACTGATTCTTGGTTTTCTTAGAACTTTGGGTTTTGTCAAAATAATATATATATATATATATATATATATATATATATATATATATATATATATATATATATATATATATATATATATATATATATATATATATATATATATATATATATATATAATGTGTGTGTGTGTGTGTGGGAAGGTGGGTGTGCGTGTGGGAAGGTGGGTGTGTATGTGTGGGTGTGTGGGTGGATGTTGGTGGGTGTGATTTTTGCAGTTCAGCGTCATTTTCATCTACTTAGTACTGATGCATATTGTATGATTTTTTTCTTAATTTTTAATTGATTATAGGAAAATGATAAGCCAGGTAAGAATGTGGCATGAACCAGGGCCGTCCTGGAAACAGGTAGTCATTCATTTGTTACTTTTCTTTACTCGTAATTCCGTCCTTTAAGTAAATCACACATCGCCACAGTATAACAAACTGACTAGACGTGCCCTACGGTGGTCTGGCTTCGTTCAAAATTCAAAATGTAAAAGTGTAAATAAATAGGATTCAGTAGCGTAATAGTAGTGCTAGATTTTAATGTTTTCATTTGTTTTGTTCTTTTCAACCTTTACTATGTCCCGAGGAAGTGACAGGGCGTCCCGAAAATTTGACAAGAGTTCACCTATGAATTTGCCTAGAAGCGGGAATCCAATCATACAACAATTACAAAAGCACATATCACTCAGTTTCCTGAAGTTTAATTTTATAGAGCAAATGCATTTTCATTCTTTGTAAAGTAGGACATCTTAAAGTAGAATTGAATTTTAAAACCTTTTTCAAGTAACCTTAAGGGACGAAAAAAGGGTAGGAAATTACCAATTGAAAGAGTCAAGCGACTTAAAAAACACAAAAGTATATTGTTACGCCATCATGACATGCAGAGCTCGATTCAATTCGCTTTAAGCGAAAGTCGTAAATATTATGTTAGACAACAAAATAAGTGAATAAAATCTTTCATTCTTTTCCTGAATAAAATTTTTGATTATCATCCAGGAAAAAAAAAAGGAAACAAAAACAAAATGTGACAGAATTTGATACCAAAAAATAAATAAATAAATAAATAAAGTTAATGAGTCATTTCTTTGATACAAAAAAAAAATTCAAGAAATTGATTTTTTTTTTCAGGAAACCTAAAAAAAACTCACCAAATTTCCTCTTTAGTTTTGCATCTAATTCTCCCTCTGTGTTTTCTAAAATAGAAGCAATTCAATGAAACTTAAATACAAATATTCGTATAAGTTTTCACTTAATGAGTCTTTATATATTTCACTAATTCCCAAAATGGTTCTTCTGATCAAAACAAATCGTATTCAAGTTTCAAAAAAAGGAGTACAGCTTCAAGTTATGATACACTGTAGAAATATAATAGAGGGGCTGCTTACTCGTATGTATCTCGTATCTTCTATATCTTGTAAATATATATATATATATATATATATATATATATATATATATATATATATATATATATATATATATATATATATATATATATATATATATATATATATATATATATATATATATATATATAAAATGATGCATATGGAGACAGATTGTAGATTGTACTTTTGAAAGCTGTAAAGCTAAAATTGTACCATGCATCAATCATTGCCAAACTCTCTCACTCTCACTCAAGGAGTAGTTAGAATTTGATGATTGAATATACATGTACTTTTTGATTTGTATCTTCACTTTTACTTTTTTTTTTTTTTTTTTTTGGTTCAATTGAAAAATAAAATCAAGCAAGATTTATTTGTAAAAAGTATGCATAGACTTAGCAATATGGCATAATATAGAAATATTAGCCTGTGTACAGGAAGATGTGTTAAAAATTGAAAATAAATTTTATTGACGTTATCAAACAACTAGTTGAAGGTCAAGCTAGGCACTTTGACTTGCATATGCAACTAATTAGCACATATAACTTTCGTAAAATAGTAAGTTTTGATATAATTTGTTTTTATCTACTATACGATACCTGTACACGTTTTGGATTGTTGTCTTAAGAAAATAGTAGCAATAGTAGCATTTATCTACGAACATTATGGACAACCCTCGTTTGTTCAATAACGTGTTTTGTAGTAATTTCATGGGATTTTCTTTCTTAGTATCAATTTGTTACATATGTATTATTTAATTTTTATTTTTTTTTTTTATCTATTTTGCAAAATGACAATGTTAATCACGATTGAAAGATGTAGTCAATAATAAAGGACATAAATTCCTTAATTAATTAAGTTAAAGGTTAAGTTCAGTTTTTGTGTCTTTAATCACAAAAAAAAATCATACATGCCAATGCAAAGCACAACAGCAACCACAGGTGTTCGTACGATACATGTATTTGTCTTCATACCTTACACTCTAAGATATATTTTACAGTGTAGTTTTGTAGTATAGGCGTGGTCAAAAACAAAGATTGATTGATTGATTGATTGTTTGTTGTTTTACGTCCCATTCGAGAATTTTTCTCTCATATAGAGACGTCACCATATACCGGTGAAGGGCTTCAAATTTTGACATTTACTCGGCACTTACGGCCATTGAGCAGTGAGGGATCTTTATCGTGCCAACGCCTGTCGTGACACGAGGCCTCGGTTTTTAAGCTCTCATCCGAAGGACCCGCAACTTTCACTTCAAAGTGCCGAGCGCATGGCGAAGGAACAGTTGCTACCCATTTTTTATCGACTTAGGTCAGTCGCGGTCAAGATTCGAACTCACGACCTCCCGATCACGGAGCGAGCGCTCTACCGACTGAGCTACCGTAAACGGTCCAAAAACAAAGAAGACAGGTTGATAAAGATCGACAATTCGAAATCTCCACATGAACAAGTGTGGCTCTTGTCGGGTTAAAAGATCTGCAGTATCCGATCTACTCACTATATTCTTTGTCGTCATGAAAAGTAGTTTATCACCCGTGGTTATTGCAAGTAGTAAATTGTGTCTTAAAAAGGGAGTTGTTGCAATTGTTCTTACCAAACCTATTATCAAATGCCATATCTTTTATTGTTTAGATTGCTCCCGGTGAAGGATTTCGAAAAACGGTATATATATATATATATATATATATATATATATATATATATATATATATATATATATATATATATATATATATATATATATATATATATATATATATATATATATTCATTCGAAATTAGACATATTTGAATTGAAAAGTAAAAAAAAAAACGCCCGGAAGGAGTCAGCAGGTATATATGTTGTTACAATTTTTTTTCTACTCTTTCTATAGCTAAAAACTACAAACATGTAAAAACTACAAACATGCACCACCAACTGGTAAACGGACACGTAGACAATGCATCATATGAACATAAGCCATATTGACAATCCAAAAAGCGGATAGATTTTTTTGTTAATTAAATAAGCATAGAATTACATTCTTATGTATGCAGGACTCTTAATGTGTATCATAAAGAAATCAAAGGAAAGAAGACGGTAACAAATATTTATATTTTTAAAATGTCAGTTTGGCAATTGGGGTTTTCATTGTATAGTACTTCAAACATATCAATCTTATTTAGAAACTGATCTTGAAAAAATGTATGGGTCAAGCTCTGACACTCCTGTATATGACCAATCTACACAGTCCATATAAAATACTACACGGAGTACAACTGTTAAGTCAGGTTCTTTTCCAAGTGAGCCAAGGAGTTCTAAACAAAGACAACCACCATTCATTCAAACACAGGGCCAAAAATTTAGTCTCCCTGAACTGAAATTAAGCTCCATGAAAAGTCAAAATTTTATTTCTCAATTATTTCCAGTAATTGCAGAGGCAATAAAACCATCCATTGAACAAGCTGTGAAGGCAGTCTTCAGTTCTTCAACTGACATCATCAAAAACCAGGCAGAAACAATATCTAAACAAAACAAAGAAATTGAAGATCTATCAACAAGAGTTAAAGGTTATGAAAAAAAAATTCTGAACCGCAGTGTCAAATATGGAACTTAGAGGACATAGTTGATGATCTCGAACAATATGGTAGAAGAAATTCTCTGAGATTTCACAACTGCCCGGCACCAGGAGAAGGAGCAGATACAGATATTAGTGTCATCGATATCTGTAAACATCATCAAGCAATCGAACTCAAAGATGATGATATCTTCAGATCACATCCAATAGGTAAACCCAACAAGGATGGTCACATACAAATTATTTGTCGTTTCAAGAACTGGAAGATAAAAAAACAAAATTTATGTTTTCTTATTAAAATTTCTTATGTCGATACGATATATCCAGGTGAACTTGAGATAAAAGATACCACAGAGTCTGACACATCTGTTTCATTTTTGGATATTTTACTTGAAAAAGACGTTAATGGTAATCTAACAACCAAGCTTTATGATAAACGTGATGACTTTAACTTTTCAATCGTCAACTTCCCTTACTTATGCAGCAATATACCTTCATCACCTGCATACGGGGTATATATCTCTCAGTTGATTCGATACGCAAGAGCATATTGACAAATAAGTTGATGAAACAAGAATATCAGCTGTCTCGTTTAAAGTCATCATTTCGTAAGTTCTATGGTCGATACAATGACCTTGTCAGCAAATACAATTTATCATTGAGTCAAATGCTGACTGACGGTTTTCATACTAATTGTTAGGCCATTGTTTACACACTGAATTGTCGACGGATTTTTCCGTTGTTTCCCGATCGTGACAGGGGGCGCGCGGCGGGTGTGACCGGTCGGCGGTGGATGCTCGCTCCTCCATGGCACCTGATCCCACCTCTGATGTTTGGAGGTCCGTGTTTGCTCTGCTCCTATTTTGTATTGTGTGATGGACTTTTTAGCTTGAATACTGTTCGTTATCTCCATATATTTCATGCAGCAAAACGAAACCTGAAGAACTCCGGCATCTTTATTACCGAAGACCTGACCAGATACAGACAGGCCATAGTAAAATAACTTGAAAATGCCAAACGAGCCGAAAGAGTGCATTCATTCTGGACTAGTGACGGTAGAATTTTCACAAAGCTCTCTGATAAAGGTCACAAATACCTAATCCGATCTATTAAAGAGTTGCACGAACTTGCTCCACCTCAGTGGACAACATCTGACCCAGAAGCTGAAACACCCGATAACCAGTATTAGCGACTTCACTATCGACTTGCGATTAAAATGTGTCTAAAATAGTTTACCATGGTTACTGACTTCAGCTCTCATTAATGAAAACTAAATAAGAATACCTAAAATAAAGTATGAATTCACTACACGGTAACAGTTTGAAATTAAAAAAAAAAAACCCTTCTCTCTCCTTTCATTATTACAGTATGACCACTGTTTTTTGGAACGCCGTGTATATAGTTTTCATACTGTTTATATTCAACAATTCTGCCCCTACGCATCTTCTTTTGTTTAGTGACACACATTTGTCACTTTTGTTATCCTTGTTTACACTTTTTATTTTCACTTTGTTTCCTTTATCTTGGTATATACGCTTTTGTTTTTTGTTTTTGCTTTATTATTATTTTTACTCCTTATTTTGTTGTCACAGTTTATCCAACATGAATTCAAATGATTTTGATATTTGTTATAATATTTGCTTGCGGCTCTTACAATCAAATTTCTTCATTTGTTCAAATTTTTTTACCAATGGCAGGTAAAACAGTGTCACAATATCGAGCTGCAATAGGAATTTATTACTCAAAAACCAGATGCACAGTAAATTCAATGCTACGTTATATACTCTGTATCTTTGATTTTAGAAATGTACTTTTGTATCTATTACAGGTGTATAACTATTACTTTCAAATGTTCAAATGTATAGCCAACCAGAATATGAAAAGCTCTATTCATGTATATTTTTGCTTGTAAATTATTCATCTACTATTATTATTGTCTTGCAACATTGAACCAACCCTGGTCCGAATGGTGTTCCTATTCATATTTTAGATATTTTCACCTTAACATTAGGAGTATTAGAAACAAAATAGAAAGCTTAACCTCTTATGTAACTGACTTCGATATCCTATGCTTTACAGAAACACACTTGGACGCAAGAGTAAGTAATTGCGAAATTTCAATTGAGGGATTTAATACACTATTTCGAAAAGATAGGAATTCGCACGGAGGAGGAATTCTTGTTTATATATCTGAATCTCTTCGAGCCATTAGACGCGATGACCTTGAACCCACTTTAATAGAATGTATCTGGTTAGATGTGTGTGTACCTACTTGTAATTTTTTTCTGTGCTGTGTATACCGTCCACCAAATAGAAACAAATCCTTTTGGAATAATCTTATGTGGTCTATAGAAAGAGCTTCTGATATTTCCAGTAAAATAATTTTAGTTAGAGACCTTAATGTAGATTTCTTTAACATTCCTAGAACACACATCATGAATGAAATTCTGTTAAAATACAATCTCACAAACACTATCCACGAATCCACTCGTATCACGAGCTCATCGAATGCACTTATTGACCCAAATCTAGTCAATCCAGGTATTTCAGTTCTTCACTCAGGCGTGTTACACACAGACAGTGCAATAAGCGATCACAAAGGGACATATATTTTTCTTAAATCAAGCGTTAATCTAGACCAATCTGATGAACGTAAAGTGTGGGTATATAAAAATGCGGACATAGACAAACTAAATTTACTTATTGAAAATACCGACTGGGCAAACCTCATTTGTAATGCACAAAATGTTAATCAGGCAACTGAAAACTTCTCTTTGGCATTCATGAATATAGTTAGACAATGTATACCTGAAAAATCTGTTATTATACGGCCGACAGATAAACCATGGTTTGATTCTGCATTGCGCAAAACTCTTCGTATAAAAAATAGACTTAAACGAAAAGCCCCAAAAAAGCAAAAAAGACTCTGATTGGACAAATTTTAAACAAGTGAGAAATGAGTTTAACAATATGAAAAAACATGCAATTGAAAATTACAACAATAATCTAGAATTACATCTTACTGACGCTAGTAAAAACAACTCGAAAATATACTGGAAATTATTGGAGGATGTTTTTAAAACCAAAGTTACCTCTGATATTCCACCATTACAATATATAACAGATACTGGTTGTAAAAATATTGCTTATTCAAATGAAGATAAAAAAGATGTACTCAATAATTATTTCACATCTGTATCATGTGTTGATGATAGTGGTTCAGAATTATCTGAGGCATATAATATATGTAACAGTGAAATTAGTAGTATATGTATTACTGAGCAAGAAATAATTGAAATTGTAACAATACTTCCTACAAACAAAGCTATTGGTCCTGATGATGTTAAAATCTGCAAAGTTTACAATTGCCAAACCCCTTTCTTTACTGTTTAATAGATCTCTGAATGAATGTATTTTTCCCTCCGGTTGGAAATGAGCAAATGTACTTCCTCTTTTAAAAAAAGAAGATCCTTCTGTGATATCTAACCATATATAGACCAGTTTCTTTGTTGAGTCGTGTTGCAAAAATCATGGAAAAAGTTGTGTTTAAATATATTTATAACTATTTTCATGACAATAATTTTTTTCTTATAAATACCAGGCTGGTTTTTTACCTGGTCACTCAACAGTGTACCAATTAATAGCAACATATGACGATGTAAAAGCTAATGACGATGGAAAATTTGGTTGTATGGTATTTTGTGATCTTTCAAAAGCGTTTGATCGTGTTTGGCATAAAGGTATATTATTTAAACTTAAAACATATGGAATAACTGGTAGTTTGTATAAATGGCTTGAGAACTATGTTGAATGTAGATATCAACGAGTGATGTATCGTAACTTATCAACACCAAAACCCTTATTTGCTGGTGTTCCTCAGGGCTCCGTTTTAGGACCACTTTTGTTTTTAATTTATGTGAATGATGTTGTTAAATTATGGTTACTTTTTGTAGATTATTTGCTGATGATAATTCTTTGCAGGATTCTTCTCATAATATGAAAATTATTGAAAGAGACTTAAACAAAGATCTAAATGCTCTGGAACTTTGGTCTAAAAAATGGTTATTGAAATTTAATCCCTCTAAAACTAAAGCAATAATGTTTAGTACAAAGAAAAACATAGAATATCCCAAGCCTCTTTTTCAACAATGTCAATCGGACTTCATCTCTGAACACAAACACCTCGGAGTATTTTTTTCACACGAGGCTAGTTGGTCACTGCATATTGAAAATCTACTGTCTAATGCCTACAAAAAATTATCTCTTTTGAAAAAATTAAAATTTAAAGTAAATCGAAAAACTCTCTCACTCATGAATACGTCATTTATAAGACCGGAACTTCAATACGCTTCAGTGATATGGGGATGCTGTCAACATAGTGATTACAATAAGTTAGAAAAACTGCAACTTTATGCTGCTAGAATTGTAACAGGGTTAACAACTATAGCTTCTATATAGCTTCTAAAGATTCACTATACTTTGAAACGGGATGGGAACCTCTTAGTTGTAGAAGACAAGAAGCTAGAATTAATACTATGTTCAAGCTTCATAATAATTTAATGCCTGAATACTTAATGGACATACTTCCAGATATGCGCTGTAACACATCTATCTACTCTACAAGAAATTCTCAAAATTATGATATTCCAAAATGTCGATTACAAAGTTATAAGTCTACAATTATTCCAACAGTATTAATGAACGGAACTCAATTCCACTCGAAATTCGAAATTTACAGTCAATGTCAAAATTCAAATCTAAAATTAGTACTAAAAAATCTGCCCCACCTTCATACTTTGATTACGGTAACAGACGACTAAATGTTCTTCAAACCACACTACGGCATAATTGTGTATTGAATAGTGACCTTTATAGATGCAATTTAATATCAAGTCCTTTATGATCGTGTGCTAAAGTTGAGGATACATATCATTATTTTTTTTGTATGTCTAAACTATGAGAAAGCCAGAAAAGAATTTTTAAATAATTTTTTACAATTTGACAAGATCCACATTCTGGATACACATGTCTTATTATGGGGGGGGGGGGGGTAGATTCATTGAATGCTGCAGAAAATGAACGTCTCTTTTCTTTTGTTCAAACATTTATTAAACATTCTGATAGATTTCCTTGTTAGCATTAATTAATGTATCAATATATGCATTTGTACAAAATTAAGTGTATCTAAATATCAGCAAAATGCATCGATTTGTAAACTTTTGCAAAAAATGTATACTTTAAAACTTCATGTTTAACTGTGACGATTTAAATGTGCAATTTACATGTAGGGAGAGGGCGTAATAATTAATAAGAACATGTGCCCAGTCCCATTGTATTTATAAACTACAATAAAATATGTTCAAACCAAACAGTATAGTAAAATCTAAAAAATGTTCGGCTTTGAGGCATTTTTTCAGTATTTATCCGATTTAACAAAAGTAAGAAAGCCCAGGTTTAAAATACTAATTACATTTGCGAAGAACTATTTCTTTAATGAATTTTTTCAACTGATAGCTGGATTGACGTCGTAATCCCTAGGCGTCAGCAAGGGCGGCAGCCAAAGAAAGAAGTAAGCGGAGGCAGTGAAATGGGAGCCTTATGCGCCAGTGGGCACAAAGAGGATAGGTAATGAGAGTTGATATTGTCATGGTGTGTTTGTGTGGTTATGATAAACTGAAGTCCTGTAAAAGAGTGTCTTAAAAAATATTAAAACAAAAATGTAGAAATATATGCTCCTGAACCTTGTAATGCAGAAATTTAAAACTCTAACATTATTTTTCAAGTATCTTTTTTATGAATCAATAGTATCTTTCATATTTTGTTGTACTCTGTAAGAGAAGGAAATCTTCATTTCTTCTGTTTATTTTGAAATGCCTCCTCTGAAGACAATAGTATTTTGTGTTTATCATACATAATGTACAATGTAGTACACATGTGTAACTCATCAAATGTTATAATTTGATTGAAAAGTAGTATTTGTAAAATTTGATTTTAAGGGCAAAAAAAACTAGCACTTTCCTGTATAATCCCATAGTACATATGCAATTTTACCTGTATTTTGAAATGGTCCACAACATTTATTTAGCGGTATATTTTCTCTAAAATGGGCATGCACATTCACTACTAAGTCAGAAACGTAACGACATTCCCATTTTTTTACTGACAAACTTAGACAATTACTGACAATGAGTTGTCTTTACTGCAAAACTTAGACAATTACTGACCTTTTTACTGCTAGAACTGATAAACTTAGAGAATGCAGCACGGTTAAGGCTGCAGTAAGGAGGCAGGGCCTAATTTTTACGGTAAATGCTTACTATGACATCACACAAAAATATAAGTTCTTCAAATTACAACAAAATGAAATGACTTGCTATTTTAAACTGTTGAATAGCTTTAAACTACATCAATACTAACTAGTGTATGTATTACTGTCGTTGGTTAAATCCCACACAGCAATATATAAACATTTTACTGATCGCATTGCACTTGTCAATGTGACGTCATATAGCAAAATTTGACACAGTTTGTATGCAGTGAGAGGCGGATCAAGTTATATTTATACAATGAAAAATGTATTTTGTAATTAAATAAAATATAAATTGTAGATATATAAGAGGCCTTAACTTGGATGCGATGTCTATTTTATGATTTTATTCATATACTTCCCGTACATTCCCTAGACAAGCGATACTGTCGTATATTTGTATGCAGATTCATTGAAGGGTAATAGAAGGGTCGTAATATATCGATCTATTGCAAGGGCATACCCTCAATGAATTATGACACGCTTTTACACATAAACTCAAGAAGAATGAAGATATTTGAAAAGTGCTGCAAACCTGTTGAAATCTTGCAAATGAATTAGTTATAACTATATTCAACGTACTTGACCAGCGAAATATTCAACATACGGTCTAACAAATGTAAGTTTAGCAATTAGATAGTAGAATCTATATAGGTTCGCAGCACTTTTCACAAACTACAAAGAGTGTTGAAAATAATTATAAGTTAAACTTAGATTTTTATCTTGGTTAAGCCCTTGCAATATTAGAATTTATAGAAGACCTCAATACTTCAGATATATTTGCTAAAATCACGTGACTGCCACATCACCTGACAAGTCTAAATAAGAAATCTAATCGTCCTCAACATGTAGTTTTCAACCATATTGCATTTGTCCGATAATAGTAAAGTCCTAAAAAGAAACGCCCATCCTTGTAAAGAATGTATTTTCTATCTTAGAAATTCGCCGATATTTCCATTTGGCACCTTAACTGTATACTGCGAAGTGCTGATAATCTTAGTCGGTGCTGATAAACTTAGAAATTTACTGACCCGGTTAACTGTCCCTGCTGAAGACCTTAGACAAGTGCTGACATTTACTGATAAGTACTGTCCCTATTGTTCTCGCTCTCGAGGAGACTGCAGATGTGTGAAAATATTTGTGTGTTATTACGCTTTTAATTTATAAACAGTCTTATTTTCTTTTACTTTTTAAAATAAAGTTTCAGTTCCCAGACAGTTAAAATATTTTAACCAAGAATTTTATTATTGATATTTCTCAAATAATTCATAACATATACGATGTGCAATTTACTATGTGTGAATCAAGTTAGAATAAATGTGTTGAATAATTGCACTTTATCCCTACCTATCCCTGTTCAATGAAATATATGGAGATAACGAACAGTATTCAAGCTCAAAAGTCCATTATACAATACAAAATAGGAGCAGAGCAAACACGGACCTCCAAACATTAGAGGAGGGATCAGGTGCCATGGAGGAGCGAGCATCCCCTGCCGACCGGTCACACCCGCCGTGTGCTCCTTGTCATGATCAGGAAATAACGGAAAAATCCGTCGACAATTCAGTGTGTAAATAATTGCCTAACAATTAGTATGAAAACCGTCAGTCAGCATTTGACTCAATGATAAATTGTATTTGCTGACAAGGTCATTGTATCGACCATAGAACTTACGAAATGATGACTTTAAACGAGACAGCTGATATTCTTGTTTCATCAACTTATTTGTCAGTAATTTACCTCGTTTTAGAAATTGTACATACGTAGAGCATGCTCTTGCGTATCGAATCAACTGAGAGATGTATACCCCGTATGCAGGTGATGAAGGTATATTGCTGCAGAAGTAAGGGAAGTTGACGATTGAAAAATTAAAGTCATCACGTTTATCATAAAGCTTGGTTGTTAGATTACCATTTACGTCTTTTTCAAGTAAAATATCCAAAAATGAAACAGATGTGTCAGACTCTGTGGTATATTTTATCTCAAGTTCACCAGGATATATCGTATCGACATAAGAATGAAAATAGCCGTTGTTAATTGACAATACGTCGTCGATATATCTAAATGTCGAGTTGAACGCCACAGCAAGTGTTTTCTTCTTTTCACGTACAAGGTTTTGGACAAATTCTGCTTCATATGAATACAAAAAAAGGTCTGCTAATAACGGGGCGCAATTGGTACCCATAGAAATTCCAATAGATTGCTGGAAGACCTGGTCTCCAAAAACCACATACATATTGTCAATCAGAAACTCAAGCATCTTTTTAATGTCAACTTCAGAATACTTGTGTGTACAATCTAAAGAAATAAATTATTTAATCAAGGAATTAGTTTTCATCATTTTATTTTTCCTTCACAGACGGATGCTAAATATACCCGTCTTTAAACATATAGTTTGAATTATTTTCCATTATATATGTTTGTATTTTTTTAATCAACAGGACAGACACCTTTTGTTAAAAAAAAATCTAAATCTAATAAGCCTTGATTAATTACTGATCGGTAATTTCATTTCTAAATGTTCTTGGACATCTGTACAAGTTATATATGCCGCTGTTTTGGATTTCCGGTTTCAATCGATCATAAGCGAGTTTTCTCTCGAGAGAAGTGTGTAAAATTTCAAAATCTTCAAAAATTAAACTGTGCCTTGTTAATTTTGTCACTTAAACCATTATGTCTAAGAAAACGATTTATCGCTTTAAAATATAAGCACACATGTATTTTCTCCAAGTTACATGAAAAACTCAATATCTAGTACATGCATATATGAAAAGGATTTAGTGCTATTTCGCATGGTGCAGTTTTTTTACCACTTCGTGCAATTTACAATAGGAATCTTTATTATAAGTGTTTATTTATTTATTTGTTCATTTGTTGCAGTTTTGATTAATATTTTATCACTTTTGTTTTTTTATAATATTAAGAGTATATACAGTAGGTCCCCACCATCTCCCGTGCGGAGTTGCCGTTTCTCTCTCTCTCTCCCTCTCTTAAAAAAATCAATATTGACCAAGGCGAAGTGAATGTAAATAGTTTTATATATAGTATAACTCCAACTGAAAATAACTTTTTATTGTTATGATCTGGTTGCTTGTAAATTGTTTTCGAATAATTTTTCTTAAATTTTTAATGATGTTTAGAAAATATACCTGGAATTAATTTCGTTTTTTTAATTTGATACACAAACTTTACGTACAGTACCAACCAGACCCAACCTGACACAAAGCAGTCCCAGAGCAGTCCCAGAGCAGTCCCAGAGCGGTCCCACTAGTCCCAGTGGTCCCAGAAAGCAGTCCCAGCAGTCCCAGTGGGCGGGGTTAATTAATTTAATGGGCGCAGCTTACTCAGAAATGAGATTATCAATAAACAATGTAACTATAAAAGGCAGTTGAAATTGATGATCATTTCTTTTTGAGTAGTATCAACAAATATTTACAATTCTTACACGACAGTCATTTCTGAACTCTTAAGAAAATTACAGTACGCGTATAGAAATAAATAATTATTGAACGAAGAAGACATTCACACCCATTAATTACATGAATATTTAAACACAATTATTTGGTATATTAATTTTTCACCAAAATAAATCAATATCTTAATTTTCTGTGATTGATATTGGTTTTTGTATTTATTTATTTTTTTTTATAGAAAATCAAATTTGAATTGTTTATTTTCTACCACAATTAGCATCAAATAGATCTTATAAATATAGAGCAAGGCCAGTTCCCATACTATACTCTGAATGTATTTTCCTAAGTATTGGAGCTTTTGAAAAATTCTTTTATAAATTTTGCCGAGTATTTTATTTCGGTCATGTTTATTTTCAATGACTTGTCATTGAATTATCGTTAGATTCTCAGTTTTAAGTGTTTTACTATATAAATATTCAAGTGTACATCTGTAAATCACGCGAATGGAACCCTCAGGTTATATTCAAAATTAATTAATCCTGAAATAAATTCATACACAATTATTGAAACAAAGATTTTTTGCAGTACATAGATTGAAATTGTTGTCATTGTTGACAAGCGTGATCAGTGATGTGTAACACTGATACCCAAGTAACATGCATTGACTTTCTGCTAATCATGCCCGAAGACGATTGGAACCTCAGGTGTTGACACCATTTTATACCATATTGTATTGCTTTTTATTAATCGGCCAGGTAAAAGCAAACAAAACAAATAAGAAATAAGTCACAATTCCCGATATTTTCAAATGTTTATTTTTTAAATAAATGTACTCTTTTAATAACTTGTTTATAAATTAAAAACTAATTCATGAATAAATCCCCCAATAATTATTCACATTGTTTATGTGACAGAAGAATGGTAGATTTTTATTTTTTTATGGTCATTTAATAAATTATTAGGTTTTATTTGAGGGCGGTAAAAAATAGCATGGAGTGCTCTTTTTAAGCATGGTATTAGCTTTTTCAATTAAGAAAAAAAAATCCAGTACAGTACGTCCCTCTGAATATCTTACTGAAATGACAAGTTTGTTTGTTTTTGTTTGTTTTTTAATAGTGCTAATGCAAGCTTTGAGTACATAATTTAATAGCATTGATTTATTAAATAGGCCTAGATATTTTTTCTTAAAATACCTGTATTGAAGTTTAATTCAAGGGAAAAAAAAATCATCCCCTAATGTCCCTTTTTAACTACTTTCATTTTTTTAAAATTAATTCTAGACTACAATTGTGTAAATTTGCAGCCCATGAAGACATTTAGTAATTACATGTATAACTATCTCTTCTTATTTAAGTTTTGTAAGAAATACTAGTCTTTTTTTATTTTTTTATCTTAAACACCTCTCTGCAGAAAGTAAACAAAACAACTACAGGGAGCCTGCAAATTCAGAATACACAAGGGGCGGAGCTATCTTGTCACTCAGAACCTTTTTCACGCATGAGTGAACAAAGCAGTCCCAGGGACTGCTGGGACTGCTGGGTCTGCTTTCTAGAGCAGTCCCAGGCAGTCCCATAGCGGTCCCAGAGCAGTCCCACAGCGGTCCCAGAGCAGTCCCGGGGACTGTACATGCATGCATGCGACAACACATTGATTCCCTTATTGTCCTGTCATTCTACAGTTTTACCGTCCCTTGAAATGTACATCGCACTCTAACCCGACTTAACAGAAAACAGGAGGAAACTCGTAAAAACCATATTTGTGCAAGACTTTAGTAGTGATTTCCTTTCTTTTCATCTATTTAGTTTTGTTTGTTAGAAATTGCAGCTAAATTTTAAAAGTTTGTGTCTTTCCAAAGTTGGATTTTCACATTTTATTTTTAATCAATCATTCATTTCATTTATCTAATATAAATCTGGTAAATTGTGTTTTTTTTTTTTAGAATAACGTAATATTTATTCTAAAAAGAGGGAGATTGTAAATTGCATATTAATATGTATGTGTGGAATTGCTCAAAATTGTGTTGAAGAACAGAGAGGCCTTCCTGTCGACATAATGTTGCGTAAAACTTCCTGTGATATCTGGCGAGTACCCTTCTGTATAATCAGCAGTGACACCAATTGTCTTATTTTCATGATACCGTACAGACTCAGATTGCCTCAGGCGATTTCTTATACACACAGGTGCTTCACAGAGTTTCCGAATGTGTTATCAGCTAACAGACTTGAATCATTTTGGACGAATAATAAGCACAGTGTTACCGTAAAATCAATCTGGTTTACATAGTGAATAAAGTTCCCAACCACGCTATGAAACGTCGATTTAATTTTTCTGTTGAAATGGCGTTGAGCTTGATAAAACATTTACTGGTAATTCATAAAATTAATCTACGGAAATTAAAGTTTAATTAACCACAATATATTAAAATAATGAATTTTTAATAGAGTTTTAAAAAAAAAATATACAGATATAGGATATGAACATCATCTGTTACACATGTAAATACGATTTGTTTTGAACATTTTATCATTTTATATACAATATCTAATTAGAGACATAAATATTTGTATGTCTGCATGCACATGATCTAATGCACCATTTTTTGTGTAAACTAACAAAACGTGCACTCCTCAATACAGCATCAAAACCTTACCATTCAATCAACAGAGAAACTATCAAAATAATGCTATAGATTTTATTGACAAACCAATCGCTCGCACGCAATTAAAAGATACATATGATTGTTTCTGGCTCAAAATTTTTACAGACCTCGAAAATTTTCACCTAAACACTCTTGAAAAAGATATAATCGGAATACTCCCTCGTCCATGTATTTTATTAATTCAAACCTTACAAGGTTTACGCCAATTTTTTCTCGCTTTCTGTGTTATTAACAGCAAATTCTACCACCTTTAGGATATCATTGAGACATTAAAAGATAAAACGTAAGTACTAATTAAATTATTATACATCTTTATTTAAGATCGCACGTGTCGTACATCCCCCCCCCCTCCCTCTTTAAATTTGATAAGAAAATGGATATGAATTTCTATCACCATTCTATTTCAAGACGCCGCATCTACAGCTTAACGTTTGAAAATATAAAATATTAAGCAATTCAAAGAGTATAATTTTAATTTACTTGAAAAGCATGAATAGCTTTAATTCAGTCAATATATATATGTATCATTTTCAATCAAAATTGAGTTAAAGTATACATGTTAACGATACTTTGTGTCAAACCGATGAACTTTTAATTTTTTTTTTTTTTTTTTTTATCACTTAATACCACTTAATACCAAATGAGTTGCCGTGCATTACAAATCATCACGGTAATAATTAATCCTAAATAAATAACATTCTCAAGTGGGGATCCAGAAATTCCAGATATGTAAATAAACTTTAAAAAATGTATTCTATTCAAAAGAATAAAACGGGCAGTAACTAAATCAATGAATATCAAGGATCAATGAACATCAATGCAGACCTGTAGCAAAAAAAAGTAAACTCTCCAAACTTTAAAAAACTAAATATCCTATTTCGGAAGGGGTGAAAAATGGGGAGGGAGGGGGGCAAGCAACATCCACATCAAAATTTACGTATGAAAAGTACACCAAAAGACTATTCTCAGAAAAGGGGGGGGGGGTCCCCGGCCCCACTGCATACTACGGGTCTGAAATAAAATTAAATGCATATAACACATCTAACCAGCCAGTTTATTATTTTTTTGTACATGATTAAACAAAAGAGGGAGTACGTGGTAACTAAGGGAATACACAACAATAATCAATTTTTCTTACAAGTAAGAAAACTCACGGTAAAATGCCATATTTCGTTAATAAACGTCACTTAAAAATTTTAATTATTATTTTGAATATAAACATGAATAGTTATGTTTTTTTTAAATCAAATAAACCTTTAATAATAATCCACATCTCTGCAGTCTCTCCGAGGGCGAGAACAATAGGGACAGTACTTATCAGTAGATGTCAACACTTGTCTAAGTTTTTCAAAAGGGATAGTAAACCGAGTCAGTGATTGTCTAAGTTTATCAGCACCAACTAAGATTGTCAGCACTTTTCTAAGTTTATCAGCACCAACAGTACAAAGGTCAGTAATTGTCTATGTTTTGCAGTAAAGGCAGCATATTGTCAGTAATTGTCTACGTTTGTCATTAAAAAATGGGAATGTCAGTATGTTTCTGACTTGATTGTAATCAATATAAGTTAAGGATGGGATTATATATATATATATATATATATATATATATATATATATATATATATATATATATATATATATATATATATATATATATATATATATATATATATATATATATATATATATATATATATATATATATATATATATATATATATATAATTTTTTGCACAATTTAATACAAGTCGACTTCCTTTATTATATTTTTCATACTATATTTTTCATATATATATATATATATATATATATATATATATATATATATATATATATATATATATATATATATATATATATATATATATATATATTAACTTTCATTAAAATTTCATATGAATTGAAATAACAGTTGATATTTCCATGTATTAAATACGGATTTGTGAAATGATTTGATAGTCATGTGTTGTTTATATGATATAATTTTTATCACACAAATTTCATTATGAAGCAACTGGAGTTCTGAATTTCACAAATACTTTTTTCAAACCCTTGAAGTATCTTGAAAGTGTTGTTAATTGAATTAGAATTTCCATGTTTGCTTTAGTTTAAATTTCGAGGAATTGGATTCAGCTTGAAATATGTGTGACATTAACAAAAGCGATGTGATAGAACCGATGTTTTCTCTTTCATGAAAGCGGCAACTCTTCTCAAATCAAGAAATAATATTTTATATGTCACAATAGAAAAGAAAATATAAAGTAAGATCTAAAATGGGGTAAGCTTTTGCACTAAAGCGATGTAATGACGCCTCACCATTATGGAAATTTATTTTCTGTACACAAAACAACGTTAAATTAATTCACTCGAATGATAAATCGCAACGTTTTTAAATTGTAACGCATTCAAATTTATGGTTGTTTAAACATGGGAAAATGATATACTGTTTAAATATGAAATACATTTTAATTGTGAAAATTACTAACTTTGCCTCTCACCGCCAGTTAAATACGTCAGATTTATTTGATGATGACATCACTTTGAATCAAGGCATTGTGATCAGTGAAATGTTTATACTCTGCTTAGTGGTATTTAATAAAAGTTTTGGACGTTTCAATGTTGTCACTCTTAAAGTAATTATTTTCCAATGGTATTTCGGAAAATTGTTATAGTTTTATATTAACTCACATTTATATTTGGTATAATTTACACCCGTCTTCCAAAATACAACATTAACAGTGCACTGCATCCAAGAAAAAATAAAGTAGAAATCCAAATAAGAATATGATCAAAAGAATCTGAAAGTACTGAATATTTTAAGCCTGAAAGAAAAAATATGAAACCGTTCATAATTTTTACATGTTATTGATTGACAACTCACTTAGAAGCTGAATTATATCTTGGTCCACTGTCCCATCTTCATTCTCTGTAATTAAATAAAGCATTGCAATTAGAATTGACTTTTTCTTTTATTTTATTCTGCATAATTGGTGTCAATAGAATTCACATTCATTTCTGCCATTTAGATCGTTCAAATATTTTTAATAATGCATGACATTTGCTTTCAATGATGTGGATTTATTTGTCTTACAAGCTGCACACTGATCATTGTATCAGGTATTAGACGGTCTAAGGGGCATTTCGGCCAAGGAACATCTTATATTCTAAATAATGACAAGTTTTAAGCCTTTGATTTGCTTTTAAAATATTAGGGAAGAACCTTCTATTATTTTTATGTTTCTTTTTTTTATCCTAATAATTTTTTTTTCTTTACAAATTTTGTGCGGATGGTTTCTCCGAGGTGGCTCTTTCGATTTCATTCGAATTTTCGTGATAGATGAGTTGACATCTGAAATTAATTCCGACAAGTTAATTAAGAGATATTTACTTCAGATCTTAAGTTATAGCCCTTTTATCAATTTTCAGATGACTTTTTGTCAGTTACAGATCTCACAAAACGACTAAAGATAGAGCGTTGAAATTTTCAGTGTTTCCGAGGATATGTTGCCATTATGCACTTTTGTTTTAAAATCTTCCAGAAGTGCCTAGTATGGAAGCTCTGTAGGGGTTAAAATTTAAGACATGAATTAGGAGTGAATGTTTTTAGGAAACATTTTTTAGCATATCTTCAAAACCATGAATATTTAAAAAAAAAACATATACAGAAAATTGCGTAGAATTACATGTTTTTTTTTATGATAAAAAGAATAAAGGGATGATTCATCATATTAGGAGCCAGTGGGGCCGAAAGTCTATAATCCATAAATCTTCAATGATCAATATTTTGTAAAACATCTGAAACAAAAATGTTTATCGTAACACTCTAAAACTATATATTATTATAATATTTACGTTATAAGCTACATAATTAGGGGCCATAAGTGGTCAGAATATTAAATCTTTGACTCTTCGTATCTCAAAAGTGAAAAAATATTTTGATAAGCATTATTAAGCAAAAGATGTCAAAACAATGTTCTGAACAAAATTCAACCTTTCAATGTCACCTAAACATACCCATTAAGGAGTGAAGGATCGGCCACTAAATATATCTCGGAAACTAAAAGGAATCTCTGAATAGTTGGTGAACAAAAAAGTGTTAAAAAACATAAGAGCTCTGAGGTGATATCAGGAAAAAAGGGTTTGTCCCTCAAAATAAGGACCAAGAGGGACCGAAAATCTTTAATCAATAGCTCTTTACCGATCAGTGTTTTGTATTACATTACTAAAGCAAATGTGTTTATCTTAACAATCTGTGACAGTATTTTATGATATTTAGAAAATACATATGTTACATAATTATGAGCCATACGGGGAAAGAATGCTTAATTCTTGACGCTTTGTATCTCGGAACTGGGATATATTTGAACAAAACAATGTTCTGAACAATATGCAACCTTTCAATCTTTGCTAAATGTACCCGTTAAGGAATTGAAGGAGCTGCCCTCAACATTTCTTTTGCAAATATCTCGAAAACAATAAAATATCTGAATAGTTGTTGAACAAAAAAGTATTCTAAATCATAACAGCTTTAAGGTGATATCAGGAAAAAGGGACTGTTTCCTTAAAATAGTGGTCGAAAATCTTAAATAATATCTCTTAAATAATCAACGTTTTGTTACACATTACTGAAGCTAAATTTTTCGTCTTAACAATTTATTTATGTCATTATCTTTGAACGAAAACCCCAGGCAAATTCTTATCTCATCTTAACAATAATCGGACGGAAGACCCACTCGTCGCTCGCAACGAGATCTCATCTAGTTGTTTATCCTCTCCAATGTGTATAGATACTGTAGCTGTTTCCTAAGATTTAATTTTTAAAGAGATACCGTTGAATGTGGAATAATAACAAAATCGTTATGCATTATGCAGATAAAACACGAAAAAGCTTTGACGAATTGAGATTTTATCAAGAGCAATGTAGTAAATGATCATCAGAACTTAATATTTAATTACAATTTAACAAAATACTCTTACTGAAATACGCATAATTTTTCAGTCCAGCTGTACTGAATTTATATGTATAAAATAAAACATTTCCAGAGATTATATTGTCTTCACTCAGTTAGCCTGTTTTTGTCCAATATGATAACAACAAGAGGGTTTGGCATCGAGGATATTTGTGAAAAGCCATTAATTTGACCGTGCGTACTTTGAATGATGTTATACCCAATACAATATTTACAATTTAAACTTCTTTGTCGGAGATAAAACTACAAATTAAGGATATCAACGAATCGTCTATTAGACTATCAGTCGAAGACAGAGTCGATAGTATTATTTTTCTCAGCAAAACATTTTATTTTCCACGTACACGTAGAAAGTACAGCAATAATAATTGCTTTACAACCGCGATAATCATTTGTTTATTACCGTCCGTGTTGTTTTTGTAATACCATAGATATGCTTCACTATAAGGGCTTTGCTGGAAAAAAAAATATTAATTAGACTAGATTTCATACCACGCATTCATTATATTGATACATTTATAATTTTAAGAATGTTTAAATGCAGGAACCATACAGCTGTCGTGTTCTGACACAGCGACAATTATCAAAACAATTCGATTATAAACTGTAACGATATGTTTTGATAGTCGGGGCAATCAAATAATAAACAAGCAGTATTTAACTTTTTGCAATTTCGTGTGGATAATTTGTGTTTAATCCCCCCCTCCCCAAATTTATTTAAAAAAAAAATAAGAACGTGCTGGCAAATTCCAATGCTTACTAAACATGCTTAAATTTTAACTATTTTTAAAAATCGATTTATAAATGTGATTTACGGGGAAATGATAAATTTGGAGTAAAAAAAACTTTCTTCATAAAGGTATTAGATCATCAAAAGGCCATGTTAGAAAAACACGTGCTTTGCTGGAATGAGAGACATAGAGAGCTAGAGAGAAGTGGGTAGGCTTAGATCGAGCACGTGGATTTACGAAATCATGTAAATATAAGAAATAACTGGGGAGGGGGGGGTTTGGGGGGAGGGGATCGTTGTTTTTTTTTTTTTTTTTTTTTTTTTTTTTTTTTTTATGGAGATCCAGCAATTGGGTTACTTGGAAATTTTATGCAATTTATCACGCAAGGCAATTGGTTTATTATAGGGAGTCAATGAGTACCCGGTTGACCGGGTACTCGATCGAACGTCCGAGTATCGAATACTAAAATCGCTACTCGATTACTCGGATGTATATATATATATTTTTTCTATATTTCAAAGAACAAAGAATATTTTTTTTTTTGTCAAAAAAAAATATCAAAAAATGCAATTTCAAAATGATTTGTCCTTGTTAACCTTGTAATTAGCGTCACCCACAGGTCTGTTAACACCCGTTATAGTCTGTGACTGTGTACTTTTTTATACAGTAATGACCGTGACCAATCACCTGGTACACAGCTGTTATCACCTCTTGTGATCCGTTAGTTTTTTGGATAGCTTTAATGATTAGTATTAAATGAATATCGCTTAATTAGGGTTTATTATCCTAATATAATTTAGTTTTCATACGGTAGCGAATTCGGACAAACAAAGAGATACCGCAACGCAGCTATGTTAAGGCTGTCCGAGGGCTTAATTTGCATTAGATACATGTATATACCATTTTATTTTGAGCTTTGGTTTGATTTAAATTTGTAATCTGTGTAAACATACACAGTTAATTTGTAAAGAGAGTTGAATAAGGTATTAAAAAAAGCATTTCTGTGATATCACATGACTGTGTTAATCACATGACGGACACTTATAAATGTTCTTAAATGTTGCACAAAAATCGCATCGGCACAAGTGAAAAACAAAATTATTGTGAACGGCTTGTTACATAAATCAATTAAACGTATTCTTGGGTATATATAAAGTGCTGGGGGCAAGTCTGAATTTTATTTCTTAAGAAAATATTTCACGAGAAATTCAACTTACCCACTTATAATGGGTTATTTTCCACTCTGCATCACAATTTATACAAAATGGGATAAAATTCTACATATACATTTTCAGCAAAAATGTCTAGAAGTCTTAGGAAATGAAGATACAATAATGCATATAATACAAAAACTGTACGAAATAAATGGGTTTTGAAGAAATATTAATAGTAAAAAAAAACTATGTAGGTCCCTTTTATCAACATTTAGCAAAAGAAATGCATTAAGAATTGTAAAAACACTAAATTGACAAAATCTAAAAAAAAAAAAAGTACATTTAAACCTACTCAAAATTTCTTGAAAAAATTTATACAATAACCAGGAACCAATGTCCTTAAATTGAAAAAGAAATAGAATTTATTCTTTGTGATCTCTTTGAAAACACATTTTGGAGCAGAGCATACACAGACCTCTAAAAACTGAAAAAAAGGTAATATCATGTGCCAAGGAGAAGAAAGTATTCCTAATCGACCTGTCACACCCGCTGTCTGCTTCTCGGGCAAAGAGAAAAAAATCGTTGACAATTCAGCGAAAAACAATTTGTATGAAAAACGTCATCTCTCTTTGTGTCAATTATTTTCTTTTTAAAAAGGAAATTTTTGTTGCAATATTGTAATAATAACTATTTCAATGACAGAAAAAAAAGAACATTTATAAAATTTTGTTGTTCATATTTGCGATGGAAGAACTATTTATAAGCTTTGATTGAAGCAAATTATATTACTGTCGTCCTGTACAATATTGATTTTTTATATAACACTATGCATTCCATTGTGCAGAAATCTTTCTTCTAAAAAATAATTCTTTATTTCAGTCTAATTGATCATAGAGGTTTAAATTACATACAGATTTATCATAACAGCACATTTAAACAGCAAAATAAAATTCTCAAAAATGCAGCTCATATTGCTTTAAATTTAATTACGATATTGTAATACATCCACATCCATGCTACTGGGTTTCGTCAAAGACCTGCTTCAGATTAGCATTACGTTTGACAGAGAAAATTATCCTTATCCCAGAGCTAAATTTTCTTATGATTTATTTTAAATTCATCCGAGTCCTTTTCATACGCATGGACAACAATACATCAGTTTGTATTAAGAGAAGCAAAAACATAAAACAAAAGGCCCAAGGGCCTTAACGGTCACATGAGTATAATACAACACTGTAAAGTATCCACAGAAGTATAGAACAAAATGAATGCCGAGTAAACGTCTAAAGTTGAAGCCCTTCACCGGTATATGGTGGCGTCTCTATATGAGTGAAAAATTCTTGAATGAGACGTAAAACAACATACAATCAATCAATCAATCATAAGAGACCATCCCTACCACCAGAACCCCTGAACCAAGGGTCATGAAATTCAAAATTTTGAAGAAGACACCCATCCTCATCATAACTATATGTATGTACTTAATTCATCAACTTACATGTAATACCCAGGAGCAGAGAGGAAGATTTGCAAAGAATTATTGCATTTTTAATACATAATGATTAGAACCCCGCCCTAACACCAGACCCCTGACTCGGGGGCCATGAAATTCAAGAGGCACTCTTTCTCATTACATCATAACTATATGCTTACTTCATCGGCTAAATACTAAGGAGTAGAGGGGAAGATTTTCAAGGTATTAATGTATTTTCATTATATTCATTTATGCCCCAGCCTAGCACCAGAACTCCTTACCTAGGGGCAATGAAATTCAAATTTTCTCATCAATACTACGAATTTAGTTTGTTTGTTTCATACCGTAGCGACAGAGAAGAGGATTTTCAATGCATTAATTTATTTTCAGTATATAATAAATACCCCCCCCCCCCCCCACACACACACACACACGGAACTCTTGATTCAGCAAAGAAAGAAATGAGACCTTTTAGTTAAAACTTAAAGGCGGTTTTCAGTGATTTTTCAGTGGCCATTCAGTCACTGAATGGCACGTAGATTTCAGTGACCTTTCAGCCACAAGTAAGGCACCTGTCAGTCACCATTCAGCAGACACATTTCAGTCGCCTTTTAGTGACCTTTCCATCGTTTTTCAGTCGTCTTTCAGGGACCTTTCCGTCATCTTTCAGTGACCTTTCTGCGCAGCTAGGTTAAGGAAGCCCATGAAATATACGCCTTGATATATTTAGGGAAAATGAATACAATTTTAATTTTTTTTTAACAGCATTTGTTTTGATAAATGTGAATTGTGGTGTTTGCACTTGTATATAACGGGTCTCTCCTGAGTTCGGCCAGAGCGACATCGCTTACATCAGCTGTTTGTCACGTGACAGGTTTAAAATTAGAATATATATGTACAACTACAAAGATCGTAAAAGTTCAACGATATACGGGCATTTTTCCGCTTTAAAATTTATTCTGTTCTCTTTGAGACAAATTCCTTAACACGAAAAGTGTTGGGAGCAACTTCCTCATGCTCGGGAATTGTTTAAAATATAGCCGTCTTTCTATAAACTCCTGACTAAAATGTAAATACGCATTGTTATAATGTTACATAACGAAATATATAAACAATACACAACCAGCTCCCAGCACTTTTCAGAACAGTAGGAATAATAACTACACGTATTTAAAAATTCAGAATTTATAGTGAAGCGGATATCGTTGAACTTTTGATATTTCCGAGGGGCTTGACCTGTCATTCTAGCACGTTACTGTGCAAACCTGCTCCCTACGGCTTTATACAAAGTCTACACATTATCAATTTAGTTTGACAATAAAATGTGGATTAATATATTTCAGAATATGTTTGGTCTGACTACGTGTGTTTTGTATTTATTTTTATTTTTACAAGCTACGATAAATGCTTGATCCACGCCTCAAGTACAGAGAAACTGCGTGTCAAACTAACAAATGACGTCATCTCAGTAAGTACAGCGAGATCAAGCTGACTTTCATTTTACATACGCTGAGTGCTATTATGGCAAGATAAGTTGTATATCCATTTATCTTCATACTATTTATGAGGAACAAAAGTATTTAGTATGTTTTAAAAAGAACATATAGAATTTATTCATCGAGATTCATTTGTATTGTTTTAACGTGACGTCATAATAGCTTTCCCGAACCTCTGCATAGGCTGACGTATACATTGGAGTCCTTAACATAGCTGCGTGTCGCAATTTATCGACCTTTTCATCGACTTTTCATTAGTTTATCAGTAATTATTGCTAAACAATTTTCAAACGAATTTATTCACACCTTTATATGTGTTTCTGTTTTCTTAATGTGATAAAAAAATTCAGGTACGTAGAACTGACAATGGTAAGATGTTCAATAGTCTTTAATTTTTTACTAAAATGTTAATTGTCATTATTAACTATAATATGAATTCATTATTAACTATAACATTTATGTATAAATACAATTTTATTGATATTAAAGATTTTAATTCAACTGTGGACTAATGATTTTCGAATTCTCTAATTGTTGCATGAAAACTAATTTAGAAAAAGAAAAGTAGTCAAATGATGAAAAATGATCAAATATTTGTATCAGAGTTTAATTATCGGACATAGAATCCTTATTTATCTTATTGTAAAATCTCTAAATCAGTAATAAATATTTTCACAAACTTATTCAATTTAATATGTTGTTAAATAAGTAAAGAGTCAGTCAATCTAAAAATAAAATCGAGGATGTAGATACAAGCTTTAAGATTTAAGTTTTTTTTTCCTTTTTTTTTATAGCCCTAATATAGTTTTTTTTAATATTTTTATGTCCATCTCACACATTATGTAATGCGGTCAGTTTTCATGGAAATATCTTGTAGTGAAAGACACGACAGAATTAATTGTTTATGCCTTTTCTGGAAGAAACTTAATTTTGTAATATTTTAGATTTCATTACAGCACCACTTATAATGTAGATTTCAAATATTCAAATGGAGGTTATGATACCATAATTTTTTTTATGATTTTTTTTTTACACTTTTATCTGATTTAAGTTAAATGTTTTATTTTAAGATAATTATTAATAGAATTGCAGAAATTTCAGTGTCAGGTGATGTACATCTTCTTAAGACATGTACACAAATGGCAATACTTCATAACATTTAATATTATATTTATTGCAAAAAGAAGTTTTCTAAAAAAAAAAAAATAATATCAATCTTCTTAATCTGTGCATGAATAATTTGGAAAATCCTTTATAAATAGACAAACAGTCTATTTTAAAGAATAACATTTGACAAATTGAATGAAGAATTTTTTAACGAAATAAAAATTCCAATTAAAAAAAAAAGATATTTGGTTTAAAAAGTTCACTTGCAAGAGTTATCTTTATTATTTCCCCCAGACAAAAAAAAAACAAAACAAAACAAAACAAAACCAAAACAAAACAAAACAAAAAAAAAAACAAACAAACAAACAAAAAAAACCACTTAGGAACGTTTGAACATCTAAAATTCAGAATGAAGATAAAATTTGTAACGTATAGTTTAAAAAAAAATAAAGACAAGTATATTAGTCAACAAGACTACTGTAAATAGTACGTCAATTATTATTTATTTAAACAAGCTTAAGGTTGTAGATTTCAACTCGAATTTCCTCCACACATACATGTTGTCTTTGGTAGAGCTCGCCACTTTCGCTATAAACTGAACATTACTTATTTAGCAAAGATTTGGCTGTTGTTCTCTTTAGTCTCTCCTTGAAAACAGTTCTTCTTCCTTTATGATTCATAACAAATCCGTTACTTTGTTTTCACTGTTTACAATTCCGCATGTTTGATCTATTTTTAAAGAGTTTTAAAAATTTAGATCGTATAACAAGGGAACATGTACAATTCCAAAAGGTAAACGGACGAAACAATGGAGGTTTATTTTTTGTGTAGTACGTCATCAAAAAGTGATGTAATGAGCCTCCTTAAGCATTTACAAGAAATCATTCCAGAATTTTTGTACACAAAAAATGAATTATTTATGCCTCTTGTGGAAGAAACTTTTGTTTCTTAATTGCTAAAATAGATATTTCAGTTTTTTAGGAGATCGTTTTCAAATTATTTTACATAATTTTCTAGATAGAGAAATTTACTAGATAGAGAAATTACAATGTTCTCCAAGGTGAAGATCTATTTTGATTCTTTTCTTTGAAAAATAAAGCACAGGTTCCTGTCACCGATAATTGTCATCATCCCAATAAGAGATTTGTAATTAATTAGACTGTCCCAAACATCCGTGCAACTATCATAGAATGTACATACATAGGTAATCAAAGATTACGAAGCTCACCTCGACGAAGGTTATCTATAAGTACTGCAAATCTCACATCATATTTTTTTCTAGTTAGTGTTCATTCCAAGATCAATATCTATACAAGTTTGGTTTAAGGACTTCTAGTTACTTGGAAATAGACCTGCTCAAAAACTTTAACCTGTTTACTAATCAAGAAAATTTTGGTCTGGAAGTTTTCATCCTTAGATGCACCATCCATGCAAGTTTAATCATAACATGCCATAATATTATATAGCTACTCCTAAACATTACCCTGGTCACTAATCTGGAAAATCTAGGTCAGATTCAGAATCCAAAACAAGTCTGAAAGTGTCCATTTTAAGACACATTATCCATGCTAATTTGATTAAAATATGGCTAAAATTTACTCATCTGGAAAAAAAAAACTAGGTCAGATTTAGCATCCGAAGCAAGTGTGGTAGTGTCCATCCCTATATACATCATCCATGCAAGTTTAGTCCTGGTAGGGCTTAAAGTTACTTGGGAATGGACCTGCTCCAAAAACTTTAACCTGGTCATTCATCTGGAAAATCTAGGTCAGATTCAGCACTCAAGGCAAATGTTGTAGTACCCATCCCTAGATGTATCATCCATGCAAGTTTGGTCCAGGTAGGACTTATAGTTACTTGGGAATAGACCTGCTCCAAAAAATTTAACCTGGTCACTCATCTGGAAAATCTAGGTCAGATCCAGCATCCGAAGCAAGTATGGTAGTGTCCATCCCTAGATACATCATCCATGCAAGTTTGGTCCTGGTAGGGCTTATAGTTACTTGGGAATGGACCTGCTCCAAAAACTTTAACCTGGTCACTCATCTGGAAAATCTAGGTCAGACTCAGCATACAAAGCAAATGTGGTAGTATCCATCCTTAGATGCATCATCCATGCAAGTTTGGTTCAGGTAGGACTTATACTTCCCTTGGGAATAGACCTGCTCCAAAAAATTTAACCTGGTCACTCATCTGGAAATCTAGGTCAGATCCAGCATCAGAAGTAAGTATGGTAGTGTCCATCCCTTGATGTATCATCCATGCAAGTTTGGTCCAGGTAGGGTTTATAGTTACTTGGGAATAGACCTGCTCCAAAAACTTTAACCTGGTCACTCATCTGGAAAATCTAGGTCAGATTCAGCATCTGAAGCATGTGTGGTAATGTCCATCCCTAGATGCATCATCCATGCAAGTTTGGTCCTGGTAGGGCTTATAGTTACTTGGGAATGGGACTTGCTCCTAAAACTTTAACCGGGACGCCGACGCTAACGCCGACGCCGACGCCGGGGGTATAGCATAAGCTCATCTCGACTTCGTAGAGGTGAGCTAAAAAGCATATCTACACATTGCCCAGCTCCTCGATAAAACAAGGGAACTGGGTGTCCCTATTTGATTTCTACAAATTTATTGATTTTAAGTCATGTAATATTCATCAAGCCGCCATGGCGTAATGGATAAGGTCACAAACTACCAAGTTGGAAGACGCAGTGCAACCATGGCTTTCTTCATTTTTTTTTTCCTTACATTGGTTTTTTTCAGTTTTTTTTTTTTTTTTCGAAAATAGATTAATCTAAAACTATTTTAATACGAAAACGTGAAATAACATTTCTGAGTTAAAATATAAGCCGATTATTTGGTAAAAAGATACAACTGAAAGATAACTGAAAGGCAAAAGAAATGTTATCTGCCATTTAGTCGACTGAATGGTAACTGAAAAATCGCGGAATGGTCACGGGAATGGATCTTCTCAGTGACCTTTCAGTGACTATTCATTAAGTAGGCATTCAGTTACCACTCCGTCGACTGAATGGTGTATTTTCATCCTGTGCATGGGCAATGAAATTCACAATTATAGAAGAGACACCCTGCCTCGTCATAACTGTGTACTTAATTTATCGGCTTAATACCAAGGAGCAGAGTACATGTAGAAGATTTTCAAATAATTAATGCATGTTCACTATATATTCTTTAGAGCCTCACCCTAATACCAGAACCCTAACCTAGGGGCCATAAAATTCATAATTTTGGAAAGGACACTCTTCCTCATCATAATTATATGTAAGCTATGCCCTTAATTCACCCGCTTAATACCCAGAAACGAGGAAAAGATTTTCAAAGAATTAATGCATTTTAGAATACAAGTGTATAATCATTAGAGCCCCGCCTTATCACCAGAACTCCTGAACCAAGGGCAATAAAAATTCACAATTTTGATAAGGACACTCTTCGTGATCATAAATATGTACTTAGTACATCGGCTAAATTCCCATAAGCAGAGGAGAAGATTTTCAAAGAATAAATGTATTTTCATTATATTCATTAAAGCCCTGCCCTAACACCAGAACCCCTCAATCAAAGGCCATGAAACTCACAATTTTGATAGAGGCACTCCTCCTCATCATAATTATGTATTTAGTTCATCGGCTGAGTTTCCAGGAGCAGAGGAGGAAATTTATAAAGAATTAATGCATTTTCACTCTATTCATATGAGCCCTGCCCTAACAACAAAACCCCAGACCCAGGGGTCATGACATTCACAGATTTCGAAGAGGCGCTCTTCCTCATCATATGTATGTACTTAGCTTATTGCCAAAATACCGAGGAACAGAGGAGAGATTTTTTAAAGAATTAATCCATTTTCACTATATAATCATTAGAGTCCTGTCTTAACGCCAGAACCCATGATCCTGGGGACATTAATTTCAAAAATTTGGTAAAGGATTCAATGCTTATTACTATAATCATGCCATTGACTGCTTGATGTCCAGGAGTAAAGAAGAAGATTTTAAAAGATTACATTAATTTTGATAGTCTTAGCCTCACCCGTCCGGCCCAAAGGGGGACATGGGCCAAAAAAAATTCCTCTTCACCCTCAGATACTATATGCCAAAATTGCTTGAAATTGCTTCAGTGATTCTGGAGAAGAAGCTAAAAATGTTCAAAAGTTTACGACCGATTGAACGACGTATCACGAACGACGACGGACAAAAATAGGTAGCAATACATCACCTGAGTGATGCAGGTGACCTAAAAAATTAAATTACACATTCAGTTTACCTTGTATTATTTATGCAATTTATCAACTCAGTATTTTGGTAAATACAATGTATATGAATTAATCTAGGTAGTTAATTTTCTTCAAAAAAAAAAAAAAAAAAAAAAAAAAAAAAAAAAAAAAAGTTACCTTTGATTTATTAAGCTGTTAGTGTTTTTTATTTTTTTTTCTAAATCAATGACCATTTATTTTTATTTCAGTGTAATTTGCAGCTTTCCACTAAGTTGAATAGTATCGGATACCTGGATGCAAGCAATTCCACATTCGATTTAACAAAGATGATAAAACAGATTATGACGTTAAAAAAGATGTTTAAAAACTTCATTCATAATTCCCTTAGCGAATAAGGAGATCATCTGAGCAAATAGCAAATAAATCAAAATTTTCCTGTTAACTGCATGCAGTGCTCTTAGCTTAAAAAGGCGTTTCACGGGAGCATGATAAACAAATTTTATAGAAAGACAGGAAGCAGGTATAAATTTTAGTTCTACTAAAAATGTACAGCAAAATATGAAGATAACGAACACTTATCTCAAAATTCAACCGGAACAATGCAAATTGAAAGCAGAGCAAACATATTTTTAAAAAATCAGGGAATGGATCAAGTGCCGAGGAGGACTACGCATCCGCTGTCGAACTGTCTCACCTGCCATGTGCTCTTTATCACAATCAGGTAAACAGAAAAATCTGTCATTTCGGTATGGAAAGGCCTAATAATTTATGACACATGGGAGTCAACATTAGCATAACGAAAAATTATAACTGCAAACAGTGTCATTCTATCAACCATAGTATAAGAAAAATATTGGCTTTAAAACGGATGGTTTGGATCAAAACAATAATAAAAAAAAAATATCCTTCATTATTAAATTATATCCGCAGTTCAGAATATCAAAATGTAAATCTATCAACGATTTTTTAAAAGAGGCAATTTTTTACAAACAGGTTGATAAAACAAGGATTTCTACATTCCCATTTAAAATCATCGCACGTTCTATGACCTTGTCAGCAAATACATTAAATCGAATGCTTACTGATGTTTTCATACTAATTATTAGGCCTTTATTTGAACAATTGGTTTTTCTACGGACTTTCTCGTTTCCCCGATCACGCCAAGGAGCACAAGGCGGGTGTGACCGGCCGGCAGGGGATTCACACACCTCTATGGCACCTGATCCCGCCTCTGATGTTTTTAAAAAATACGTGTTTTCTCTGCTCCAAATTTGTATTTTTTTCTATGGACTTTTGAGATTGATTACTGTTCTTTATCTTATATTTCAAAGCAAACTCACGAAGGCGCCTTATTATTTCTAAATCCCATGTTCCGTCTGACTTCTCTGTAAAAGAAAGAAATGCAATTAAAACAAGTAAATTCAAAGAATTGTGCTCCCCCGCTTTTGGTGACTAAGTCGATTGAATTTCATTATTTATGGCATACTGTGTAAAATTTGATCGCCCTATCATACGTCATTCAAAGTAGTCACCAAAGTTAATTTTTTCGGAAAATTTGGTCAAACATGATATCAAGGTCAAGAGGTCAAAAACATAGCAGCGGGCTCGGCAACATTTTGTCATAATTAATGCATATTTCAAATATGAAATCCTTACCTCTTTTCAATTAAAAGTTATAATAAAAAATAACATTTTTGAAAAGTAGGACAAAGTTCAAGGTCAAGGACAAAGGGTCAAAAATCATATATATTTAGAACAGCTTTGTCACAGGATATATTATATACATATGTAATATGGAAGCCCTATCTTTTCTCTTTCAAATGTTACGACTAATTTAAAGTAATGTGAAACAATTTTGAGAAGGTCAAAATGAGGTCAAAAACCATAGTATATTTGGTAAGGTCTTGTCACAGATAATGTATATATGAAATATTAAAGCCCTATTTCTTTTCATTCCAAAGTTCAGACCGAGGTTAAAGTTTTTTTGTGACAGAGGCGCAGACTGATAGATTGACAGATGGACAGACGAATGAGAGTTAATGTCCTCTCGCTTTCGCGAAAGTGGGTGACAAATATATATATATATATATATATATATATATATATATATTTATTCCCCTTAGCCTAAAACATGTTCATAGGATCAGCTTCACTTCTGTTCCTTCACATCTGTACATTTGATTATAAGATAAATATTTTTAAACGTTTAGTAAAAGGCTTGATATTTTATGACAAAAGAAACTAGATGCTGTCATAAGACAGTACATGTAATACCCGCAAATAGGTGTTTGCCTTTAAATGCACTTTACTTCATGATAAAGTGGCCAAGAAAGAGGCCAAAATAATACATGTATAATTTACACAAAATATATACAGGGATTTGTCAAATCGGGCATAAAATACTTAGGTGAACATGTGGCCCAATGGCCTCTTACATGTATGTAATTAGTTCATATACATGTACTAAATTACAGAGAGGGCCTGCCCCCCCCCTCCCCCCCCCCCCACGTTTTTCGAAACAACTTTTTATTATTGAAAATGTTCATGAACGGGTGGTTCCCCCTCCCCACTTTTTGTGGCATTATAGTCAAATAAAGTCAACGTAGTAGTGTATATTGGAGTACTGAAAGAAGTTGGAATCCCCCCCCCCCCAACCCCCAAGAAATAGGAATTTTGAGTTTTGAAAAAAAATTGGGGGGCTTGTCAAATTTTTTCAGGTAAGTTGAAATTTTTTTTTCTTGCTACGTCCCTGAAATGTGCTCTGACTGCTCTCCTTCAAATTCTAGTAACCAGGTAAGAAGCACACATTCAAATCAAGCATAAAATGCTCAGGTGAACATGCAGCCCATATGGGTCTCTTATGTAAATTATGCGGATCCAGAATTTTTTCCAGGGGGATCCAACACAGAAATTTCTTGACAAGCAAAAAAAAAAAAAAATTCTAGTTCATGGTGGTGGTGGTGGGGGGGGGGGGGGAGAGGGGGTTTTACCGCTCACTTTTTAAGCTTCGTATGTACTTAACATCGGTCCGTGTTTTCTAAGGGTGGGTGGGGGGGTCCTTTTTAACTTTTAGTGAAACACACACAACTTTTAGTTGCTTTAGTATATAGATTTCGTGTATAGGTTCCGGATCCCCTTCCCCCTTTAGATCCGCGCATGTAAATATTTCATTACCAGTCTGATACTACCGAATAATGTAAATTCTGATAAAGAGAATTTTTGAAAGATTTGTGTAGAAAAAAAGGGTGGGGGGTAATTTTCTACGCATAATTGGAACTTGTTGAATTTATTGTCAAAATAACAAATATTATTATTTTAGTGCATAGCTTTTTTTGATGAACTTAAAAAAAATAGTTGCCAACTTGTGCAAATTTTTATCAGTATTTGGGTAGGACTCGGAGAACCCCTTTCCAAATCTTGACGCAATCAACTTTGTCAAAAATCAACCCCACCAACGATTCACCCGTTTTCCTGTCATTTTTAGAAAAGATAACACAAACTTATGAAAAAAAAAATTGTATGTAATTATAATGTAAATTTTACAAGTGTACACCTTTTTGGAAAAAATTTAGACTCGTGCGTGGAATGACGTCACATTGCGAGCACTACTTTTACCGTTATCATCATTGTTTTGCACATGGTGTATGTACATCATTATTACCACTGGGATTATTAATATTTAGTGTGTGCTTTAAATGGATTTATTATTCTATGAAGTTAATAGTACCTATAACAGGCTGTAAGTACATTATGAATATATTATTTTAAACGTTTAGTATAGAACGGGGTTTGTTTGTTGTTTAACGTCCTTCTCGAGAATTTTTCACTCATATGGAGACGCCACCACTTGCCGGTGGAGGGCTGCAAATTTTAACCTATGGTCGACACTAAGGGCCATTGAGCAGTGAGGGATCTTTTTTCGTGCCAACAACTACTGAAACACGGGACCTCGGTTTATACAGTCTCATCCAAAGAACTGGTCTCCACGTCCCGCAGTGGATTCGAACCCGCGACTTAAGGATCAACTCCTTACTCTACGACTCTAGAGCAGACGTTCTAACCACAGCGCCACACGGGCGACTAGAACGGAGTAAAATAATCACAATTTATTTTATACCAAAACAACTTATAAATAATTTGTATAAATAAATGAGCCTGGGGCTGGGAAGGGGGAAAAGGGGAAGGAGTTATGTCTGCATGGTCTTAAATGTTGAAAACTCCTAAAATTTGTGTTTATTAACCCGGCCGTTTCCCACTTGTCATCATCATTCTTCTCACAACATACATGTGTCTTTATTAAATCAATAGATCATGGACTTTTTTGGTCATATGCCTAGCTCTCCCTTGAATCAGGAATGGGGATATAAATATTTTAAGAATGATTAAGAATTAAAACAGGTCTTGCACAATCTCTTAAAATTGATTAAGCTCTGTAGTTGAATTAGCTATACTGGTATAGCTTGGTTTTGCTATTCAAAACACTTTGATTTAGCTATTTAATCATACTTTTTTTTAATATACATTTTTATCAATATAGAAAAAAGTTGCACTATGTTGACATGGGTGTAAATTTCAAATTGTCAGCTTTGAGTTTTCTGAAAACAATGCATGGAGGAAAATTGCTTTTCAAAAATTGTCTCCTGAGAATTTGCTATCACAGATATATATATATTTTGCATGGGGCTATATACATGGAGTAATCTCTCTCTCTCTCTCTCTCTCTCTCTCTCTCTCTCTCTCTTACATCTACTTGAGTCAAAATTAAAGTGGAATTATAAGATAATTTTTTTTAATTGATGACTTTTTAGGATTTTACACTAATTCATACTGCAGCAAGAATGTTATCCCTCCCAGAAAAAAAAGTTTACTCACTATCTTGTCTTTGATATATATCTATAATTACAAAAGGACGCAGCCAGAAGTCTTTTAACATGGTTTGTTACAAATTTCACTTGGAACTCTTATTAATTTGCTCAAGATCAGTATTTTCAGTAGGCAGAAATGAACTTGGTCATAACAATTATGCTTGAAAAGTACTCACTGTGAACAATCACCTGACTTGTTGAAGACAGGTAAACATACCCCTCAGGGTATAATTATCATACAAAGGCCTGTATAAAATTGAAGTCATAATCAAATCATCATTATCTTAGTTAAGATAAGAAGAAACACACTAGAGGTGTGATGAAATGTTTAGAAACACAAAGAGTTTTATTTCTCATGCAAAATATTCTTTCTTGTGTAAAACATAACAATTGTTCAAATGAAGGGCCAAACCTTCTTTTAAGGGGAGATAAGAATGAGTGAAAAATTAACGTTATTTCAAAAATCTTCTGAAGAACCACTGGGCCAGAAAAGTTCAAAATTATGTGAAACTTCAATACTTAGTGTAGATTCAATTTTGTCCAAATCATGACCTTCAGGGGTAGGGTGCGGCCACAATAGGGGTTCAAAGTTTTGTAAACATGGGAATGTACAGTAAAACGCGCTTATAACAAAGTGCCTGGGATGGATGATTTTGCTTTATTATAAGTGTAATTGCTTAAATCCATTAAGTTTACAATATATTATAAAGTCATGGGGAATGAAAATCGCTTTGCTGTAAGTGTCAATTCATTATAGGCTTGTTTCGCTTTAAGTATGCTTTACTGTATAAGAAAAAAATTCCTTCTCAAGAACCACTAGGCAAGAAAAGTTGAATCTTATGTGAAAGTTTCATTACATAATGTAGAAACAAATATGTTCTTTTAAAACTACTCCTCCTACAGGTTTGATGCAAAAAGTAGACTATACTAGTCTACATATTGTTTTTGTCAGATTTTTTTTTCTTCAATCAAATTTTGTCCGAGCCTTAACTTGACAACCCTTTAACATTAAGACTTAAAACTTGGAACATGGAGAGGCGGTATGGAATTGGGGTTGAGGCCACCAAACTCTTTTTACCTTGACCTTTCGATAAGGTCAAGGTCAATCTTTACATAAAAATATAGTCCAGGCTATAACCTGAGAACCCTTTGACATTGGGATTTCAAATTTCTAACATAGAAAAAAGACATTTACAAAAGATGCACTGCACTAAAATGTTGACCTTGACTCCTTTTTTCATTCAAGGTCAAATTGAGAAAAACACTTCCAAACCATAACTTAAGAACCTTTTGACATTATAACTTCAATTTTGGAACATGAAGAGGTGGTATGGAGAAAGGGTGCATGCAAACAAAATTTTTTACATTGTTTTTATATATGAATATGGCCGGTGCATATAGAGTTTGTCATGTCCGTCTTCCGTCCTTTCATCCTTCCGTCCTTCTGTCTGTCTTTCTGTCACGCTTTGCATTAAGCTCTGTTCAAAGCTCAGTTTAAAAGAAACTATCGAAGATATTTTTATCAAACTTCATATGCTGATAGATATTGATGAGATGTTTGTAACTGCATCAACATTTTTTTACCTTGACCTTTTCTTTGACTTTGTCCTCACTTTTCTTAAATTAATGTTTAGCTCAGTTTTAAAGATACCATTCAAGATAGTGTAATTAAACTTCTTACGTTGATACATACTGATGTAAGCTATTCAACTGCATCAACATTTTTTGACCTTGACCTTTCCTTTGACCTTGACCTGACTTTTCTTAAATTATTGTTTAGCTCAGTTTTAATGAAATCATTCAAGATATTTTTATCAAATTTCATGTGTTGATACATACTGATGAGAGCTATTCAACTGCATCAATATTTTTTGACATTGACCTTTCCTTTGACCTTGATCTCACTTTTCTTAAATTAGTGTTTAGCTCAGTTCAGTTGTTTTATTGAAGCTGTGAGTGGTTTATACTATAATTACTATCAATTGGAAGTAAGAATAAATGATTTTGTGGCATGTAAATAATATATTGTCAACTGTTTAAAGATCAAACATACGATTTCACACATAATTTGTATCTGTCATAAAATGCACAGAAGCAGACCAGTTACTCTATTGAATGAAGTAAAGAAAGTTTTCTTTAAAAAAAAAAAGAAAAATAGTCCGAAAGAAGAATGATCAAATACTTATTAGCTTCTAAGGAAACAATTAAAATGATTCAGGTCACAGCTTAAAGGTCAAATTCATAGGAAATAGAAATACTTGTAAATGATATATGTTGTAAATAATAGTTAAAAAGAGGGAATCCCAATATTCGTAAAATTTTAAACCTCGTTGATTTCTTTATTTACCTGTTTAAAAATCGCTAAAAATAACGTTTATCAATAGAGTTACTCCCCCTTTTTGTGACGTCATAAGAGACAATCAACATCAGAAACTGACAGTAGTAATACTATAAATATAGTATAAGTAGTATATAAAATATAATATAGTGCTCTCGATTATCTTAAAAAATTGCAAATTTTAGGGAACGGAGATGTTGATATACCAGAGATAGATCTTTCATTTGAGAATAGGCTCTACATGTTTGAGCCAATCAAGGAAAGTACATGAAAATGATTCTTCTTCTTCGACCGATTCTGTTTCGTCCGAAGTCTCCAGGCGCGTAGCTGCCTAGATATGCAAATACGCAAGTGTATATGCATCACCCCTCCCCCCCCCCCCCCCCCCCCGAAAAAAAAGCAAATAAGTAAGGAGATAGGGAGAGAGATCCGGAAAAAAAAATAATTCCCATCCAACAAATATTCGTGTTTCGAATTATTTTGCGTCATACTGTTTTGATTTGAATTTTAAATTATCATGACTCTATAATAAAATTTGAAACTCTTTATTAAACTATTGCCAAGTCATTCATTGATTTGTAATTGTTCATTAATACATTAACTGTTTTTAAAAAAGATCTTCGAGAAATTAAAATTCAAGCGCATTGTTGAATGATATGATCTATTAGTATATGATTTAAAAGTTTTAAACATTTAGTATATATACGTGCTTTAGATACTACATGCCCAATAAGTTTCCAGGAAAGTATTAACTTTGCGTTAAGATAATAAATATTACTACGTCTTTTATTTTGTAAACAAAAACTACATGGCATAATTTTTATTTTGCCAGAAAATGAATGAAATAACTGCTAAAAGGCAGAACCTTCCGTGCCTTCACCAGGAGGGGGGGGGGGGCACCCCACCTCCCCCACTTATTTCCAAACCTTATCTTTTATTATTGAAAATGTTATTTGAAAGGGTGATCCCCCCAACAATAGTGGAAGTGTAGTTAAATCATGGTAATTTGGTAATGTACGAGGGTTGTTCGAAAAGTTCGTGGACGATTTCAATCTATGTTATACTACTTCCAAGAAATTTGAAATAAGCACAATATCACGTGTAAAAATATTTGTTTTGTTGATCTGTGAAATTTCGTTACATTCGATTTGATAGAAATTAATTTACTTTATTTTAAAATCAACATGTTTTGTAACCACGGCGCACACTTAAAAGCAACGTAACGTCAAAAACATAGCGTCAAGAGTTTCTTAAAAATTCTATCCCTATACATTCACACAGTATAGTCCAATACCCACGTATTAAAAACCTTTTCCAATCACTTGACATTTATTTTTCTAACAATTGTTCTCGTTTTATAATTTCCTTTGTTAATGTTTAATTTCTTTTACCGCTTAACTGTGCTTTCACAAGATCAGAAACTCTGAAGCGCCTACGTCTTTCCATGACGTCCCAATTTTTAAAAGTTTTCGTTCAGATTTTTACAGTCAAACCTTTTCTTCACAGATTGTCCTCGTCCGATACAGAGTCTCTGTCAGTCAAAGCCTCTACCATTTACACACACATGCACGACTCGCTTGTGGCATATTTTCTGATTCCTCCAACACTTTAGCGTTTATTCAGGATTTTCCCCGAGCATAACACAAAACTGCATCGCTTTCTGCTGCTCCGTGACGTTCTATAACGTCATCGTTTTTGTCGTTTTCAATGAGGACTACCTATCTTCTCAAATTGATTTCTTTTTACCGAAGCAAAATATGAAGCCATAATTTGGAATACGAATCGATATAACAGTTCTTAATTTAACCGTCTAGGATTTTTTCGTTTTTGCTCCATTTTACAGAGAAGATGACTACAGACATTATTTAGTGTATTGTTTGTAAATTACTAAATTTTCACCTGCGCCGCGATCCGATTTTGCAGTTTTTAATTCTGGATAAGTTTTAAATAAATCATGAAATTTTTGAAAAATTTAATACAAATTGTTTAAATTTATTGATAAAATATTTCTACAAAATTTGGATAACATATGACGTTAAATAAAAAAAGATATGACAGAAGTCCACGAACTTTCCGAACAACCCCCGTATAAATACCGACCCCCTGCCGCTATTTGCGTACACTTCACTTCATTCTGGCCACGCCATAAGACGCTTTCATTAATACATATTATAAAATCAATTACATCAACCAAAATTGGTTTTTAGATTAAAGAAAAAATTAATATTCAACTATCTATTCCGATTTCATGTGGTAATTGTGTGGTAACTGTGTTGCGATGCCGACAGCAAGAGAAAATAAATGCTGCAGAAAAACAAATATTGTGTACAGTTAAATTGAGGAACAATCACTCTGTTTATTATCCGAGGAAAATGTTTTACGTACAGGCAGGAATTATCGGGAGAGGAGATGCTCCCCTGACTTTTTCCTAGAATCAATTTCTTGCTTTTAACCCTTACTTTTTTTTAGAAGTAATTTATTACTTTTAAATTTTCATGAAAGGATGGTAGCAAACCCCTCCCCAATTTGTTACAGTAAGGTCAATTTCCCACACCTCAATATATCCATTTTTTTTTTTATTCAGAAAAAGATTACCCCCTCCCCCACCCCTTTTAAAGTTTTTTTTTTTTTTTTAGTTTGGATTTTTTTCTTTGAAAGAATAACATTTACGTACACAATAAAAAAAATAACAACATGCACATGGTATTTCCTGAATCATTTACTGAATGCTGACTGACGTTTTTCATACTAATTGTTAGGCCATTATTTACACACTGAATTTGACGGATTTTTCCGTTATTTCCCGATCATGACAAGGAGCACACGGCGGGTGTGACCGGTCGGCAGGGGATGCTCACTCCTCCATGTCACCTGATCCCACCTCTGATGTTTGGAGGTCCGTGTTTGCTCTGCTCCTATTTTGTATTGTATAATGGACTTTTGAGCTTGAATACTGTTCGTTATCTCCATATATTTCATTACTACATCAGCCCCTCGGGAAGGACAGATGAATTCTTGTGCGCAGCTCCTGACGAATTGTTAGTCTATATACCCCCATCCCCACTGATTTTTTTTAGACACGATAACTTAGGAAATATACATAAATTCCTTGTCTATTACACTAATACTTTAATCTATCATTTTCCGTTTTTGTCAAGTGTTAGAGATTGTTCCTTAACGGTATATCAGTCATTTTACGATAAAAGGACCAATTCAGGGTATAAATCATGAAAATATTATTGTTTCAAATATCCAATTGAACGTCATAATTCTCTAAAGGACATATCAGTGAACTTGAAAAAAAAAAGAATTGTCCACAAATCTGGTATAGTTAACTTTTTACATCAATTTCATTTTACCGTTGATTTTTAGGTAATTTTACGGAAGTTAATGCTTGAACAAGTCTTATTATTTTTTTTAAATAAAGCTGAATTTGACCAATTTTGTTCAGTTAGAACGCCGAAGTATGATTCTTGAAGTCTGGCATGAATCCGATATCAAGTTAAAATTTCGGTAAAAACATAGTTACGAAGGTTAATTTCCAGCAATAAAAGTTGAAATTCTAGTCAATTATAGTTAAAATTAAAATTTGTGTTAAGATGTAAAATAAAAGTATGAAGCATATCGCTCCCAAAATAATAAAAATGTTTTATCTTTAATGCAAAAACAGTCCTGAATAAATGACAGACAGGGAATTCATGTATATTTGATAAGTTAAATTCTCAGTAGGAAGGGGGGGGGGCAATGTACACAAACCATTCGTCAAGTCCCTGTAATCTTGTCTACTACCAAACTGTAACGAAAATCCTAAAAAACCCAAACAGATATATAATATAAATTTGAAATAAAACCAAGAAATTCGTGAGTCATTTTATGTTTAATAAAACTGTAAACTGGTCCATGTAAATTTTCGCTCAGATAGCGTCGCATGTTGATTGGGTTTAACACCATCTCTTTTTAAATTTAATGTCCATATTTTCCTCAATTTCGAGTCCTTAGAAAATAAATATATACTCATGTCGTGTTCCAATTTATTGGTACAGTTAAAAGCGCACACGGCAACATCTTGCCAACTATAATGTACCAAACCCGGCAATATAAAGTTTGTAGTTTCTATTTCTCGTTGTCTCTTATAACTTCACGCGTCAAGGGAGAGAAGCGACTAACAATACGCGATCCACTTGTCACACAGGTAAATTTAAATGACGATAAGTGATGTAATTGGTGGCAAAAAAATAAACAGACTATATAATGTTATTCATATTGTTCCAAAGGCTGATAATCATGAATAATTATGAATTTTCAAAAAAGTATTATACTTGACCTTTAAATACAAATGTATAGTATTCGCTTCAGAAATGTTCCACGTCAGACGAAATTGAACTTTCTTTTTCTGATAATTGTTTCATTGCTACCTGCAATATAACAGTGTAGTGTGAAATCTGACCTGTTGTTGGCAACCTTATACCTGTTAAAATCGGCCAAGTTTTGTAGTAGTTTATACTGAAACAATTTAAAACAATACCTTTCATTTTATAAATAAAATGCGTCCATTGGCATGCACATATTTTGAAATATTGCGTCCTGAGGAATTCATGCGTAATTTAGGCAGGACGCACATCAAAATGAAACACTGAGTTTCTAATTCGCAACACCTATGAGAAGATTAACTACGATCAAATGTCAAATGAAATCAGTCAGTTCTAATGTAAGAAGTAGCAATAGTTTATTTGATTTGATTTTTTTTTCTTTATTTCTTTTTGTTTTTTTTTACGCTTCTTTCCTTGATCCACTACTCCATAAAAAGTTATTCTCAACATAACTGACCAAAAAAGTCGAATACATTTTGCAGTGTAGCAATTTGCTAAATCTCGATGCAAAATGTAACAATGCAAAATATAATTATTCAAAATTGTGCTATAACGATTTGCATTAATTTTGACGCAAAATGAAAATGCAAGAGTAATAATCCCAAAAGTCTCTTATTACATTTTGCGTTGTAATCCTGGTTTATTACATTTTGGGTTGTTATTACATTGCGCGTTGTAACAATGGCGTATCTGATTTAATATAAAAAAATAATAATACGAAACTGAGTGTGGATACACATGATATTTTTTATTCAAACTTGAAATATTAAAGAAATAAAAATTTTCAACGATTTTGAACTAGGATAACATAACGTCGCTTCCATAGTTGAATTGACTTTAAACTTTGCTATTTAAATATCTATTATTTTTGTGGAGTGGGCAAATAAATCGGTTATTGTTTTAAATTTTTGATATCAAATTGCAAAATTATTTTGTTAGAAAACATTCTAATTGTGCATACAGGTACTCTGAAGTTGATTTTAAAAAGATGCTTGAGTTTCCGATTGACAATATCTATCATTAAAGTCAAATGCTGAATGACGTTTTTCATACTAATTGCTAGACCATTATTTACACACCGTTATTTCCCAATCATGACAAAGAGCACACGGCTGGTGTGAACGGTCGGCAAGGGATGTTCACGCCTCCTTGGAACCTGATCCCACCTCTGATGTTTCAGAGGTCTGTGTTTGCTCTGCTCTAAAATTTTTATTGTTTAATGGACTTTTGAACTTGAATACTGTTCGTTATCTCCACATATTTCATCACTGAAACGCAGTTGACTTATTAAATTATGTAATTTACAGAAAAGATCTAGCTTTATATAAAGTAATGAAACAAATAGAAAGATCTTTTTTAATTTTGTTTCTCTGAATTTATAAACAATACGCTATACACTCGCTTAGTCCGAACACGAATATAGCAAAAATACGGATATAGTTAATTTTTTTGTCATCATATCAAAATTCTTAACAAAGTCTTGTAAAAATTTCAAGGATATAACGAACTAGGATAAAGAGAATTTACGGTTAAAGCAAACTGATTTTGTGTCCCCTAGAAATTAAAAATAACGAAATTTGCATTTTTAGCGAATGTTCACACGCCTAGTTTTTAAATATTGTAATGACATTTTTTTAAAGTATCTTTAAATGAAAACGAATTAATGAAAAAATAATGTTGCATTCAAGGTTAATTTTGTATTTTAAAGTAATATACATCCCAACCTACACTTGATTGTCATACTATCAGGAAAAAAAAATGTATTGCGAATTCCATATGTATAGTTTTGCGAATTTGGAATACGGATATAACGCATTACAGAATTGGCAAAGTAAATCCACATGTCCCCAAAACTTCGTTATAGCATAGTTTTACTGTATATAACTTTAATACACGATTTATTCTTTGCATTACTTGTTTCAATTATGCCATACAAGTTACTAAGAAAATACAAACAATGGAAAATATGAATCAAGTAAATGGATTGTTTTGTTTCATATTTAACGGAAGAAGTGTATGGAACGGTCGGCAGGGGACACTCACTCCTCCATGGCACTTCAACCCACCTCTGATGTTTTAGAGGTCCACGTTTGCTCTGCTCCTGATCTGTATCGTTTAATGGACTTTTGAGCTTAAATACTCTTCCTCTTCGTTATCTCCATTTATTTCATTATATTCAAAATGCTTTATCTCTCAAAAAATATATCCCTCCAAAAGACAAATGCACATATTAAATTGGTACAATAGCAATGATGAATTTGAAGAATAATTTCAATGATGAAGATCCGCATAGTTTCACTTGAAAACGACTGAGACACCTGTCACTCGTTATCTATATATTGTATACATGTAAAAGTATACATTTTTCGTGACAGCAATCACGAAGAGGCAATACTTAGCAATGCATTAATTTTAGTCATGATACAAACATTTTCTCCCCATAAGAGATAGTTAACACAAAAAAAAATGCCTTACTTTGACTACACGAGATAGAATTTGGTGTATTTCGATAAACCAGCAATTTATTTTGATTTGACGAGATAGTTATCTTGACTTGACGCGATATTATATGTTGGCAGACTTATCTGAATGGCATAAATATGCCACTATACATATATGTAAATAACTGCATGCTTTATGTGACTTTTCAAAACTTACTTAATTGTATCACTGCGTTCGGTTGTTTTTCATCTATGGTTTCTGAAAATAAAGCAATATAATTAGACTTTAATTAGACTTTTGACTTAAAGGCTACAAAAATAAAATACACTGATGGGAATGAAACACCCGCTACTATTTATTGAGGATGTATTGCTAACCTGCATGTGCGAGGTTTTCAGAAAATATGTGCATTCGTGCGAATTTGATTTTCTGAGTAGTTATCGTAGAGATCTGATTTCTTATGAAGAATTGCTAATATATAATAAGAATAATAACTAGAAACTCGTTGCCATGACAACAATAAGGTCTTCCGTCCCTTATTCTTCACAAGAGAATTCATTCCTCCTTCATTATACCGTTGGACAATCCTTGTAACTCATTCATACATGAGTGGTGCAGTGGTTAGAGCGTCTGCTCTAGAGTCGCGGAGTAAGGAGTTGATCCTTACGTCGCAGGTTCGAATCACACTGCGGGACGTGGAGACCGGTCCTTCGGATGAGACTGTATAACACAAAAACCATTGAAGAATTTAAAAAAATAATAAAAATAAATGATTTTTGAATTTCCCTTCCGGTGGAGACCAGAAGCATTGACAACGCACGATAATTTTACCAGAACATCAACAAGACATGTTCATTATCTTCGACTTGTCTCCAGTTCATATCTTTAGCCGTTCTAGAGGAGTTTCGAAGTCAAATGTCCAATTCCAAATCAGAAAATTGGCCATTACATGATATTGGAAGGGAATTTTAAAATATTCTCCTCTGATTCTCAAAGTTCATATAAATGTTCATTGTCCCTGAAAAATACACTGAAAACCACGGTTTCGAGAAAACGCCTGTACAAAATATGGGAAGAAAAATAAGAATTACAATAATAATAAGGCGAAGAAACAATAAAATCACACTAAGGTCTTCTGTGACAAAGAAAGACCTTAGAAAGGAGAAGAAAACAGGACATCGATTTAAACTCTACCAGTTTCAATAATATCATCAGGACTTTTATTCTTCAAAATTATGTATTACTGAAACCTGAATATTAATAATCGGCGTTATGCGATTTTTTATTATTTGAAAACTTGTGTGGATTTTTTCTCATTCTTTGGAATATATTTATGACTATTAGAGTCCGAATTTCCTCTATTTATTTTTCTAAAGACTACTTGTTTTTAATCTAATAAAACAAAACTATAATTTATATAATCTCTATACAATTCATAGTATCAATTGAATTACGTTGTCTTTATTTTGCTTGTATTAAAATTGCATGAGGTAAATGATCATGGAATATGTTGTCTCAAATGGCTTTTATTAATCTTTTGATATCCTTCTTTGTGTACCATTCCATTACTCGAAGTTATGATAGATAATCTTAAACACACATGGCATTGTGAAAATGTATGATCTGGATGTTGTGCGTTCCATTATCTTGCCAACTACGATGTATATTGAAGTCCCTTCTAGCAAAATCCTTAGTTTAAAATGCGGGTTTAATCTTGAATACTTTCTAATCAGGCAAATTTCTTTGGAACCAGTAGTGTCCGGATTATAGAAGATTTACTCTATATGAAAAATGACGTTACAAACACATGTATAGAAATTTTCCTTTTCTTGGCAAAATAATAAAATATCAATCTTTTGTCGTAATTTCCTCAGTTTTACAGAGGATTGTACCGTTGGTTTTGCATATTCTCTTCAAATAATAAAAAAAATCTGTAATCCAGAACCTCAGATGAATGCGTTACTATAAATGGATGAATCAGAATCTGACATTGAATTTTCATTTTAATTTTGAATAGTTTTTCCTTTTGCCAACTTATCTCAAGTTGTTGAATTTATTGTTGTTTAAATATTTGATAGCTATATGTGACCTATTCATTGTATCTTTCAATGGCAATGGTTTTCCCAAAGACTGTTAATTAAATGAGGCAGATGATTGTTATTTTATTCATTATTAAGCCATTGTTTCGAATTTTGGATTTAGATATAATTTCATTGTTTGTTTTATTCTTAATTGCAAAAAAGGCATTTCATTAGTGGAAAGAGGTTGGCGTCAATTATTATTGGAAGTAATTTGGATTTTTTCCTTGTCACAATTGTCATGTTATTCTATGTAGAAAAGACCATAATTGATAAATTAATTCATATAAGAAGAAAAGCTCTGAAGTGAAATATGCTTATGTTGTATTTGTTGTGCAGAGAGATCATATTATATCCATGACAGCGCTGAATGATGCCTTGGCCCCCTTTTCGTTTTGGCTTGTAATTTAGATATATGTACATATATGCAAAATATACTTTATAAAAACAATCGAAAATCTGATTAAGTTGAGCATATATATATATATATATATATATATATATATATATATATATATATATATATATATATATATATATATATATATATAGAAAGCACAAAGAAATTCACTTTTATAAGGATATCCACTTCCGCCCCAGCCCGGGGTTGAACTCTCGACCTACGGAATCTGTCTCCTAGCAGTACAGAAACAGCGTGCTAGACCCCTCGGCTATCTAGGCAAGTCAAAAATCTTGCTTTCGATGCCGATGGAATTCTCGTGACACTGTCCTTCACTATCCAGTCTTTGAGAATGGGAGTGAGATACAGTTATTTGGACATTACTTTTATTAGAGGATCGTTACCAATACACGTTGTAATGAAATTAATTTTTATTTATAAAGGACATTTTACAACAACTCTTAAACTAACATTACTGCCCAAAGTGAAGATATATTTAGAAAAATTATAAGAATATTAGAAAGCAAGTTTCTTGACTTGCCTAGATAGCCGAGCGGTCTAGCGCGATGTTCCTGTACTGCAGGGAGACAGATTCCGTAGGTCTAGAGTTCAACTCCGGGCTGGGGCAGAAGTGGGTATCCTTATAAAAGTGAATATCTTTGTGCTTTCTGTATTAATATTTCTTCACTTAGGGCAGTTATGTTATTTAAAAGTTGTTGTAAAATGTGAAAGATAGATAGATAGATAGATAGATAGATAGATAGATAGATAGATAGATAGATAGATAGATAGATAGATAGATCGATCGATCGATAAATAGATCGAGAGAGAGAGAGAGAGAGGGGCAGAGTGAGTGAGAGAGAGAGTGTGAGAGAGAGAGAGAGAGAGAGAGAGAGAGAGAGAGAGAGAGATAGATGTGGTCTGCATGGCTCTTGCTGTAAAACAATGGATCACACAAGCAAAAAACAATGTATATAAAGATCACATCTGTAAAGTTAACACGCGAGTGAAATAAAATATTTGTAAATCTTAAAAAAAAAACACACACATTTGTATCAAGAAAAAAATATAAGTTATAGCCATAATAAGAAATAAATCAGACATTTTACATATATACATGCATATAAGTGAAATATGCAAGCAATACAAAACATTTTTTTAAATCATTGTCAAAAATAACCTATTCAAAACTTACTAAGATGCTTCAATAGCACTGGATTTACTGTTTCTTCTTTCTCTGAAAATAGTAATGTTATTAAACCTCATTGTTTTATGACCATTTGATACAATGCTGCTTCCTTACCGCCAAATCAAATTTACTAGTAAAAATATAGTACGTACTATGCTGAGCCGCTTTTGACACAATACAAACTTTAAAATAAACAAATCAAGTATATTGAAGAATTTTCTAAACAAATCAACATTAATGGTAACGCACTATCTACATGTACGATGTTCTTCGATGAATTACTTGTTTAAAATATGCGAAAGTTTTCATTAAATCCCTCTATCTTCGTCACTTTCTATAGAAAGAGGTCGTGCTACAAGGCTAACACTAATGAGGAGTACGTGACCTGATGTACTACTTGCTGTAAAACTCCCTGATGCAGACTCATCTTTGCACAAACGTTTGATCTTGCTGCATCAATGTCATATGTACTTGGGTCATGGATAATACATATTTTCTATATAATGTATTGTCTAGGAAATAACAGCTATATACGGAACATTTTTATCAAGTGCCCATTGCTTATTTTTAGTTTTCTACAAATGTTTCTGCTTGATATACACTAAACTGCCACAGAAATTATTTACTATTTTTAGGTTTTAAAAATGACATCTTCCAACTGTTGTATAACGTTCATGATTGTTGTTCGTAAATTATCGTACAATTTCTACTGAGAGAGAAGTTTTATTCATTAATTGTGTGTGGTTCTATTTTTTAAAAGGCAGAATGGTAACACATTACCTGCACAGATTTCTGATCGCGAGTGTAAACAAAGTTTGTTTTTTTTAATTTTATTTATTTATTTATTTATTTATTTTTTTTTTTTTTTTTTTTTTTTTTTTTTTTTTGCAAATTTAAAGTGGCTACAAAATATCTAATAGCAGTTCATCATTCTGACGAAAAATTCTATGTGTTTTTAACATCATTTAGCAATTATTATATACATTAAAGCTCATGTACAGTTGTATTATTTCAAGTAAGTCAATGGCACGCAGGAACATAAAAAAAATAACAAAATTCATTTCAGGCAGCATACATCAATAATTTGCCCTCATATAATTTTAATAACAGCAGAAAAAGTACATATTACATAAATTGAGACGATAAATAGTTCAAAGTTCCTATCATTCATATTTTTGTCATACAAGACCAAAAATGGGTACAAATTAGAAAACTGACAGGGAAAGTTTTGACTGGAACTTTAAAGAAGGTTATTATTATTTAAATTCTTTTTTTTTTAATTCTATTTAGTAGCACCATTACATTTTTATAATTGAATATATTTCATTATCAAAAGATGTGTTACTTGCTATATTTTGTTAAAAAAGATAATATTAGTTATAGTGTAACAAAATTGTACATTTTTTTAAGAAGTAGTCAGTGGTCGCTATAGCTAGACTGAGAATCAGGTCAATAATCTAGATGATTGAGAGTAACTTATTACGCTAAAACCTTACGACTCTAATGTGCAATTAGTGTTTGTGGTGTTATCATGTGGGATTTTATTATCATCTGAGTGAACGTCATCCTAAAGAGAGCAATTATTAATAGTCATCAATTATTTTGTAGACAATATTGAGCTTACTGATTAAAAGTTTGATTATATTCTATACTTGTTTTGTTTTAAACCTTGTTTTCCTGGCAGAAGAACTGCATGTATAAACAAAATGTGATTGTGAAACACCGAGGTCCCCATATGTCAGCTTATGACGAAGGTCAAAGTTCTAAAACGCAAGTTAAACTCCAAGGTAAAGGTCGAAAGATAAAAGATGTTGTTACCCCCCCCCCCCCCCCAATAAAAAGGACTAGTGTCAGTAAATATACTTGTGAAATATGGGAGCCCAGGCAGCAACCATTCAAAAGTTATGGCCGAGGTTAAAGTTATTTGAAATTTTAAAAAGTGTGTCGGACTGCCAGTTGAAGGTCAAAAGGTCAAAATTAACGACACCCAGGAGAAGGCCTTGTCATTCGAAATATAGATGTGAAATATGAAAGCTCTAGCATCAACTGTTCAAAAGTTATGACAAATGTTAAAGTTTTTCAAAAGTAGGTCAAACTCCAAGGTCAGCGTCAAAAGATCAACACTGTTGGTATTTTAAGGAAAGGAACAAAGAATACATCTGAGAAATATCAAACCTCTAGTTCTAACTATTCAAAAGTTACGGCCAAGGTTAAAGTTTTTCAAAAGTAGGTCAAACTCCAAGGTCAACGTCAAAAGATCAACACTGTTGATATTTTAAGGAAGGAACAAAGAATACATCTGAGGAATATAAAAGCTCTAGTTCTAACTATTCAAAAATTACGGCCAAGCTTAAAGTTTTTAAAACTTGGGTCAAAGTCAAAAGTCAAGGTCGAAAATTTCATACCAATGGATATGTTTTGTCACAATAAATACACATGTGAAGAATTAAAGTCTTAGCACCAATTGTTCAAAAGTTATGGCCAAGGTTAAAGGAAAATGTTTCTAAAGGTGTGTCAAACTCCAAGGTCCAAGGCAGGTGGTCAAATATTTTGGCAACCAAATGAAGGTCTTGTCACGAGGAATACACTTGGGAAATATGAAATTATTATGCTTCTTGTCAGTTTGTCTCTATATAGTCAATACCCAACTATTTTCCCATAGTGGTCTAAGGATTTATATAGCGTAAGCATGCTATGCCGAAATAGAGCACGGCTTCTTTTTCTGAAGAAAATCCGACAGCGCCCACGCCGGGAATCGAACTCACGACCCCGAGATTGTCAGTCCGACGCGCTACCGATTACGCCACAGACGCCGTTATCTATAGCACTGTATTATAATATATATAAACTTAGTTTCAAATATTTTACACTAAAAGAAAAAAAAATACACAAAATATTTTTTTATAAAATAGTATCTTGCAATTTTTTTACCCTTCACAGAACTAAAATTCTCTGAAACTATCTGTACATGGAACATTCAAAATTAAAGAAAAAAGATTATGACGTACATGTAGCACAACGTGACGTCATAATAGGGGTGTACTAACATGAATGTAAGAGGTGATGAAACATTGGAAATGGAGAAAATATTGTCATTTTTATACAACAGTCAGCATAATAATAACAATAGTGTTGTACTTTGCATGCACTATGCCTAAATAGTAGTCAGGGTTTGACACATAGTGCACTCGCCTCCGGCTCGTGCACCATGTGTCAAACCCTGACTACTATTTAGGCATAGTGCATGCAAAGTACAACACTATTATATAAGTAATAGCTCTAACCAATCAGAATTTATGGGCAAGGTTAAAGTGTTTGCGGACAAACACGCAGACAGCTAGACAGACAGACAGCTAGACGGACAGGGCAAAACTATATACCCACGACTCTTCAATAATGGGGGCATAATTAATAATATACAAAACTTTAAAAACATTAACTTTGTTGCCAGTGCATAATCATCATATAATTCTACTTTATATTTTAGTACCTTTTGCTTGTTTTGTTGATTTAGTATCTGTCTTTTTTGGCTCTCTCCCATGTTCCTTCAACGTAGCATCTGTTGGTGCAAGATCATAATTATATATCAGAATATATTAAAATGGTTTGTGTAAAAAGATACATTTATTAAGCTTTAAGTAAAAAAAAACAAAACAAAAAGAGCAGAAGTTTCTTCTCGGGATGTAGATTTACAATGTACCGATGTATACTCGGAAGAAAACAGCAATTGGACTTGGTAGCCATGGCAACACAAATAAATAAAGATTATGATTCTTGATTTTGTTTACTTTTGTACAATGTTCCATTTTACAATAAAAACAGTGGCGATTTGAAGAACCTTACTGTGTACCCAATAAAAAAATAAGAAAAAAAGCATCTATATCTAGCCTTAATTGTACAAATTCCTACATAAATCAGACAAAAAGGTTTTACTGTATAGTAAATTTTAATTAAATTGAGCAATAACTAGAGAAGGTGATGTATTTTCTTAGTATTTTTAGCCATTTCAACACTGTTCATGGAAATCAGAAACTTATTAAAGACTCTTCATGTGTGAAATCTTATCTAACCAAAACAGTAGAAGAGGTAGTATTTCAAAACAATCTCAGGGAAATTTCGAATTTAGTTACCATGAAAAGATTTCATCGAAATCACGAACCGATACAAAGAATTATTTATCTTCTAAGAGTACATCTGTGTACCAAATCTTACTGTTCATGAAGTCTTATGGAAATTCTACTGAATCAGTTCAAAACTGCAGGAAGAGTCGAGTTTTAAAGGTATTTCACAGCAATTTCTCCTTTTTTTTTTACGATGGCAACATCTTTCAACTTAATTAGAAATGATATAAAAGTGGTATTAAAAAAAATCATTTATAAACGTTTAGTTTACTTGTGTACTAAGTCTTATTAAAATCAGATCAAACCTGAGGAAGAAGTGTAGCATTTTGAAAGAATTTCTCTGAAATATTTTTTTAATGTTTACAGTCAAAACCGCTTTTTGAATTCAAAAAAAAATACAATGTAAGGAATTATGCATCATTGTTTAGTCTAGATGTTGTAGTGTTTAGAAAACTTTTCAAACAAAAAAAAAACAAAAACAAAAAGAAAACCAAAAAAAAAAAAAAAAAAAAAAAAAAAAAAAAAAAAAAAAAAAAAAAAAACAGACAGAAGGACGGAGAATAGTGATCTAAAACAGTCGGAATTTAGAGGTTGATATACCATTTAGACTTTTATTTGAATGTACTTCAAGAAATTAGCTAAATTTAATTATCAACAAACAATTAATATTAAGAATGAAAGAAATAAATATGCGATAAACCAAAAGCTTTCCCATGAATTGCCCTGTTCATTGATTTGTATTGTCTGTAGATTTTTCAAGATCGTTGAAAGATCGTTATCTTCATTTTTTACTCATTCGTGATCCTTGATGTTTTATTTTACTAACTAGAGTATCTAGAGCAATCAATGAGGATGTTTTATTGGAATTATCATACTTATGATAAGATGAAATACATGTATGACGCTTTCTTATAAGGACGTCTTTAAAACAATATTTTCATATTATTTTCGTTCTCTAAAATTCGGTTGGATTTATCAGTGCTATACATGTACATGTACACCAATCTAACGATGCTCTCTCGCTTATGTAACAGACAAAAAGTTCAGATTATGTTGATTATTACATTGTTGAAAATGCCCATCAAGGATTTTTTTTTTCGGAAACCAAAATTAAACAAGAGGCCTAGAGTTTTAAAGATCACCTGGTATTTTACAACAGTGAAAAAGATACAAAGATGTACAACATAAAAAATCTTAATTATTTAATCATACAAAGATAAGGTATTTTGTTTATTTATTTTTGTATCAATAATTTACAATTCTTTCTGACCACTGAAAAATATGAAAGTAACCTTTCTACTCTACAATATTTTTTTGTATTCAATTCACCTATCGAATACATTATTTACAATAAAAGTTTATCACAGAGTGCACATTTCTCTGCTCAGCAAAAGAACAATTGACCAATGCAAGTGGTCCAGAATTTCCCACATCTGGTTAAAAAAGTCAATTGCTAATTTCAACCCTATCCTCTGTTTGCTGCTGAAATGTCCAGAAGCAGAGAAAAAGTTTTTCAAAAAAAATAAATGTCTTTTGAATATATCATCGATATAGCCCCGAATTAAACTAGAACCCCTATCTTTCCTGCCATGAATCTAACAATTTTGAAAGACGCACCCTTGCTCAACATAACTATATACATGTACTTAGTGTCTTTTAATGCCAAAGAACAGGGAAGACAATTTTCAAAGTCATAATGCATTTTTAATTATGATCAGCAGAGTTCAACTCTGAATATCTGAACACCTGAAAAATGGGGCATGAATTTAATAATTTTGAAAGACGGCATTCAAAGAAAGAAACTATATTATCAGTAAAGCCATATTATAAGTATGCAACTTTTTGATTTCTAAATATTAGTAAACAAGGAAGAGAAGAAGCACTTTAGAGAATGTGTGCTTTTTTTACTTTATTATCAATAGCACCCAACTTAAACTCCAGAACCCCTGATAAAGTGCCTTGAGTTTCACAATTTTGGTAAAGGGATTAATGCTTATTACAATCATGCCAACAATTTACAATGTAATTGTTTGATAGACAGTAAAGAAAGATTTTTGAAGATGTTCAAATATAAACACACAGCGGAGGACACACGATGACAGAAATAAAACAGATGGCAATCGGTCTCTTTTGAGTGAATAAGATGTCCTAAAATGGAAACAACAATTGTAAAGCATACAGAACTGTAAATTCACATATACATAACTGGAACAAAATCTTCATGTGCAGGGTTTGAGGTAAATACATGCGTTCGTGGGGATTTGATTTGCTGAGTTGTTATTTTGGGGATTTAATTTCCTGGATGAAGAATCGCTGACTCGACCTACCGAACCCGTTTCCTAGCAATACAGGAACAGCGCGCTAGACCACTCGGCCATCTAGGTTTAAGTTTTAAATTTGCTTTCGATGCCGATGAATTCCTCGCACCGCGGCGCCGGCCTACAGTAAACGGTCATTAGAGAAATACCGACATCTTACGAACGAAACATAACTCGCCCTAACTTCCCGTATCTCGGTAGTTTTCCCGGGACCAGTTATTGCTCCTACATGCATATATAGTTAAAACTCGGAACAATTAAGTATATGAGTATAATAGAACGGATAGTGTTTTAACTACTTTGTAAATGATAATTTCTCCTGTCTAATTTTCTGTAATCACTTACAATGTAATTAAAAGCGGACAAATAGAAGAACATACTCCATTATACCAAAGACGGATTAGGAAACACGTTTGTGACATGCGTCAATGATTATACGTATATACATGTACTATTGTGCGATGTGTTCATTTGAGGGAAAAGTTACGTTTTATAGCATGAAAAAATCTAACCTCATACCCTGTATGTATCCGTGCAAAGACAACAAGTTACTAGGTGATGCGCATATATATAGTGTCTTGTATTAAAAGTGTACATGTATGTGTTTGTTAAAAAAGATAACATTGGTCATAGTGTAACAAAATTGTACATTTTTTTAAGAAGTAGTCAGTGGTCGCTATAGCTAGACTGAGAATCAGGTCAATAATCTAGATGATTGAGAGTAACTTATTACGCTAAAACCTTACGACTCTAATGTGCAATTAGTGTTTGTGGTGTTATCATGTGGGATTTTATTATCATCTGAGTGAACGTCATCCTAAAGAGAGCAATTATTAATAGTCATCAATTATATTGTAGACAATATTGAGCTCACTGATTAAAAGTTTGATTATATTCTATACTTGTTTTGTTTTAAACCTTGTTTTCCTGGCAGAAGAACTGCATGTATAAACAAAATGTGATTGTGAAACACCGAGATCCCCATATGTCAGCTTAGGACGAAGGTTAAAGTTTCTAAAACGCAAGTTAAACTCCAGGGAAAAGGTCGAAAGATAAAAGATGTTGTTACCCCCCCCCCCAAAAAAAAAAGGACTAGTGTCAGTAAATATACTTGTGAAATATGGGAGCCCAGGCAGCAACCATTCAAAAGTTATGGCCGAGGTTAAAGTTATTTGAAATTTTAAAAAGTGTGTCGGACTGCCAGTTGAAGGTCAAAAGGTCAAAATTAACGATACCCAGGAGAAGGCATTGTCATTCGAAATATAGATGTGAAATATGAAAGCCCTATCATCAACTGTTCAAAAGTTATGACAAATGTTAAAGTTTTTCAAAAGTAGGTCAAACTCCAAGGTCAACGTCAAAAGATCAACACTGTTGGTATTTTAAGGAAAGGAACAAAGAATACATCTGAGAAATATCAAACCTCTAGTTCTAACTATTCAAAAGTTACGGCCAAGGTTAAAGTTTTTCAAAAGTAGGTCAAACTCCAAGGTCAACGTCAAAAGATCAACACTGTTGATATTTTAAGGAAGGAACAAAGAATACATCTGAGGAATATAAAAGCTCTAGTTCTAACTATTCAAAAATTACGGCCAAGCTTAAAGTTTTTAAAACTTGGGTCAAAGTCAAAAGTCAAGGTCGAAAATTTCATACCAATGGATATGTTTTGTCACAATAAATACACATGTGAAGAATTAAAGTCTTAGCACCAATTGTTCAAAAGTTATGGCCAAGGTTAAAGGAAAATGTTTCTAAAGGTGTGTCAAACTCCAAGGTCCAAGGCAGGTGGTCAAATATTTTGGCAACCAAATGAAGGTCTTGTCACGAGGAATACACTTGGGAAATATGAAATTATTATGCTTCCTGTCAGTTTGTCTCTACATAGTCAATACCCAACTATTTTCCCATAGTGGTCTAAGGATTTATATAGCGTAAGCATACTATGCCGAAATAGAGCACGGCTTCTTTTTCTGAAGAAAATCCGACAGCGCCCACGCCGGGGATCGAACTCACGACCCCGAGATTGTCAGTCCGACGCGCTTACGATTACGCCACAGACGCCGTTATCTATAGCACTGTATTATAATATATATAAACTTAGTTTCAAATATTTTACACTAAAAGAAAAAAAAATACACAAAATATTTTTTTATAAAATAGTATCTTGCAATTTTTTTACCCTTCACAGAACTAAAATTCTCTGAAACTATCTGTACATGGAACATTCAAAATTAAAGAAAAAGATTATGACGTACATGTAGCACAACGTGACGTCATAATAGGGGTGTACTAACATGAATGTAAGAGGTGATGAAACATTGGAAATGGAGAAAATATTGTCATTTTTATACAACAGTCAGCATAATAATAACAATAGTGTTGTACTTTGCATGCACTATGCCTAAATAGTAGTCAGGGTTTGACACATAGTGCACTCGCCTCCGGCTCGTGCACCATGTGTCAAACCCTGACTACTATTTAGGCATAGTGCATGCAAAGTACAACACTATTATATAAGTAATAGCTCTAACCAATCAGAATTTATGGGCAAGGTTAAAGTGTTTGCGGACAAACACGCAGACAGCTAGACAGACAGACAGCTAGACGGACAGGGCAAAACTATATACCCACGACTCTTCAATAATGGGGGCATAATTAATAATATACAAAACTTTAAAAACATTAACTTTGTTGCCAGTGCATAATCATCATATAATTCTACTTTATATTTTAGTACCTTTTGCTTGTTTTGTTGATTTAGTATCTGTCTTTTTTGGCTCTCTCCCATGTTCCTTCAACGTAGCATCTGTTGGTGCAAGATCATAATTATATATCAGAATATATTAAAATGGTTTGTGTAAAAAGATACATTTATTAAGCTTTAAGTAAAAAAAACAAAACAAAAAGAGCAGAAGTTTCTTCTCGGGATGTAGATTTACAATGTACCGATGTATACTCGGAAGAAAACAGCAATTGGACTTGGTAGCCATGGCAACACAAATAAATAAAGATTATGATTCTTGATTTTGTTTACTTTTGTACAATGTTCCATTTTACAATAAAAACAGTGGCGATTTGAAGAACCTTACTGTGTACCCAATAAAAAAATAAGAAAAAAAGCATCTATATCTAGCCTTAATTGTACAAATTCCTACATAAATCAGACAAAAAGGTTTTACTGTATAGTAAATTTTAATTAAATTGAGCAATAACTAGAGAAGGTGATGTATTTTCTTAGTATTTTTAGCCATTTCAACACTGTTCATGGAAATCAGAAACTTATTAAAGACTCTTCATGTGTGAAATCTTATCTAACCAAAACAGTAGAAGAGGTAGTATTTCAAAACAATCTCAGGGAAATTTCGAATTTAGTTACCAAGAAAAGATTTCATCGAAATCACGAACCGATACAAAGAATTATTTATCTTCTAAGAGTACATCTGTGTACCAAATCTTACTGTTCATGAAGTCTTATGGAAATTCTACTGAATCAGTTCAAAACTGCAGGAAGAGTCGAGTTTTAAAGGTATTTCACAGCAATTTCTCCTTTTTTTTTACGATGGCAACATCTTTCAACTTAATTAGAAATGATATAAAAGTGGTATTAAAAAAATCATTTATAAACGTTTAGTTTACTTGTGTACCAAGTCTTATTAAAATCAGATCAAACCTGAGGAAGAAGTGTAGCATTTTGAAAGAATTTCTCTGAAATATTTTTTTAATGTTTACAGTCAAAACCGCTTTTTGAATTAAAAAAAAAATACAATGTAAGGAATTATGCATCATTGTTTAGTCTAGATGTTGTAGTGTTTAGAAAACTTTTCAAACAAAAAAAAACCAAAAACAAAAAGAAAACCAAAAAAAGAAAGCAAAAAAAACAAAAAAAAAAAAAAAAAACAAAAAACAAAAAAAAAAACAGACAGAAGGACGGAGAATAGTGATCTAAAACAGTCGGAATTTAGAGGTTGATATACCATTTAGACTTTTATTTGAATGTACTTCAAGAAATTAGCTAAATTTAATTATCAACAAACAATTAATATTAAGAATGAAAGAAATAAATATGCGATAAACCAAAAGCTTTCCCATGAATTGCCCTGTTCATTGATTTGTATTGTCTGTAGATTTTTCAAGATCGTTGAAAGATCGTTATCTTCATTTTTTACTCATTCGTGATCCTTGATGTTTTATTTTACTAACTAGAGTATCTAGAGCAATCAATGAGGATGTTTTATTGGAATTATCATACTTATGATAAGATGAAATACATGTATGACGCTTTCTTATAAGGACGTCTTTAAAACAATATTTTCATATTATTTTCGTTCTCTAAAATTCGGTTGGATTTATCAGTGCTATACATGTACATGTACACCAATCTAACGATGCTCTCTCGCTTATGTAACAGACAAAAAGTTCAGATTATGCTGATTATTACATTGTTGAAAATGCCCATCAAGGATTTTTTTTTCGGAAACCAAAATTAAACAAGAGGCCTAGAGTTTTAAAGATCACCTGGTATTTTACAACAGTGAAAAAGATACAAAGATGTACAACATAAAAAATCTTAATTATTTAATCATACAAAGATAAGGTATTTTGTTTATTTATTTTTGTATCAATAATTTACAATTCTTTCTGACCACTGAAAAATATGAAAGTAACCTTTCTACTCTACAATATTTTTTTGTATTCAATTCACCTATCGAATACATTATTTACAATAAAAGTTTATCACAGAGTGCACATTTCTCTGCTCAGCAAAAGAACAATTGACCAATGCAAGTGGTCCAGAATTTCCCACATCTGGTTAAAAAAGTCAATTGCTAATTTCAACCCTATCCTCTGTTTGCTGCTGAAATGTCCAGAAGCAGAGAAAAAGTTTTTCAAAAAAAATAAATGTCTTTTGAATATATCATCGATATAGCCCCGAATTAAACTAGAACCCCTATCTTTCCTGCCATGAATCTAACAATTTTGAAAGACGCACCCTTGCTCAACATAACTATATACATGTACTTAGTGTCTTTTAATGCCAAAGAACAGGGAAGACAATTTTCAAAGTCATTATGATCAGCAGAGTTCAACTCTGAATATCTGAACACCTGAAAAATGGGGCATGAATTTAATAATTTTGAAAGACGGCATTCAAAGAAAGAAACTATATTATCAGTAAAGCCATATTATAAGTATGCAACTTTTTGATTTCTAAATATTAGTAAACAAGGAAGAGAAGAAGCACTTTAGAGAATGTGTGCTTTTTTTACTTTATTATCAATAGCACCCAACTTAAACTCCAGAACCCCTGATAAAGTGCCTTGAGTTTCACAATTTTGGTAAAGGGATTAATGCTTATTACAAGCATGCCAACAATTTACAATGTAATTGTTTGATAGACAGTAAAGAAAGATTTTTGAAGATGTTCAAATATAAACACACAGCGGAGGACACACGATGACAGAAATAAAACAGATGGCAATCGGTCTCTTTTGAGTGAATAAGATGTCCTAAAATGGAAACAACAATTGTAAAGCATACAGAACTGTAAATTCACATATACATAACTGGAACAAAATCTTCATGTGCAGGGTTTGAGGTAAATACATGCGTTCGTGGGGATTTGATTTGCTGAGTTGTTATTTTGGGGATTTAATTTCCTGGATGAAGAATCGCTGACTCGACCTACCGAACCCGTTTCCTAGCAATACAGGAACAGCGCGCTAGACCACTCGGCCATCTAGGTTTAAGTTTTAAATTTGCTTTCGATGCCGATGAATTCCTCGCACCGCGGCGCCGGCCTACAATAAACAGTCATTACAGAAATACCGACATCTTACGAACGAAACATAACTCGCCCTAACTTCCCGTATCTCGGTAGTTTTCCCGGGACCAGTTATTGCTCCTACATGCATATATAGTTAAAACTCGGAACAATTAAGTATATGTGTATAATAGAACGGATAGTGTTTTAACTACTTTGTAAATGATAATTTCTCCTGTCTAATTTTCTGTAATCACTTACAATGTAATTAAAAGCGGACAAATAGAAGAACATACTCCATTATACCAAAGACGGATTAGGAAACACGTTTGTGACATGCGTCAATGATTATACGTATATACATGTACTATTGTGCGATGTGTTCATTTGAGGGAAAAGTTACGTTTTATAGCATGAAAAAATCTAACCTCATACCCTGTATGTATCCGTGCAAAGACAACAAGTTACTAGGTGATGCGCATATATATAGTGTCTTGTATTAAAAGTGTACATGTATGTGTTTGTTAAAAAAGATAACATTGGTCATAGTGTAACAAAATTGTACATTTTTTTAAGAAGTAGTCAGTGGTCGCTATAGCTAGACTGAGAATCAGGTCAATAATCTAGATGATTGAGAGTAACTTATTACGCTAAAACCTTACGACTCTAATGTGCAATTAGTGTTTGTGGTGTTATCATGTGGGATTTTATTATCATCTGAGTGAACGTCATCCTAAAGAGAGCAATTATTAATAGTCATCAATTATATTGTAGACAATATTGAGCTCACTGATTAAAAGTTTGATTATATTCTATACTTGTTTTGTTTTAAACCTTGTTTTCCTGGCAGAAGAACTGCATGTATAAACAAAATGTGATTGTGAAACACCGAGATCCCCATATGTCAGCTTAGGACGAAGGTTAAAGTTTCTAAAACGCAAGTTAAACTCCAAGGAAAAGGTCGAAAGATAAAAGATGTTGTTACCCCCCCCCCCCCCCAAAAAAGGACTAGTGTCAGTAAATATACTTGTGAAATATGGGAGCCCAGGCAGCAACCATTCAAAAGTTATGGCCGAGGTTAAAGTTATTTGAAATTTTAAAAAGTGTGTCGGACTGCCAGTTGAAGGTCAAAAGGTCAAAATTAACGATACCCAGGAGAAGGCCTTGTCATTCGAAATATAGATGTGAAATATGAAAGCCCTAGCATCAACTGTTCAAAAGTTATGACAAATGTCAAAGTTTTTCAAAAGTAGGTCAAACTCCAAGGTCAACGTCAAAAGATCAACACTGTTGGTATTTTAAGGAAGGAACAAAGAATACATCTGAGGAATATGAAAGCTCTAGTTCTAACTATTCAAAAGTTACGGCCAAGCTTAAAGTTTTTAAAACTTGGGTCAAAGTCAAAAGTCAAGGTCGAAAATTTCATACCAATGGATATGTTTTGTCACAATAAATACACATGTGAAGAATTAAAGTCTTAGCACCAATTGTTCAAAAGTTATGGCCAATTTAAAGGAAAATGTTTCTAAAGGTGTGTCAAACTCCAAGGTCCAAGGCAGGTGGTCAAATATTTTGGCAACCAAATGAAGGTCTTGTCACGAGGAATACACTTGGGAAATATAAAAGTAATAGCTCTAACCAATTAGAAGTTATGGGCAAGGTTAAAGTGTTTGTGGACAAACACGCAGACAGCTAGACAGGCAGACAGCTAGACGGACAGGGCAAAACTATATACCCACGACTCTTCAATAATGGGGGCATAATTAATAATACACAAAACTTTAAAAACATTAACTTTGTTGCCAGTGCATAATCATCATATAATTCTACTTTATATTTTAGTACCTTTTGCTTGTTTTGTTGATTTAGTAATTGTCTTTTCTGGCTCTCTCCCATGTTCCTTCAACGTAGCATCTGTTGGTGCTATATAAATCCAAGATCATAATTATATATCAGAATATATTAAAATGGTTTGTGTAAAAAGATACATTTATTAAGCTTTAAGTAAAAAAAAACAACAACAAAAAGAGCAGGAGTTTCTTCTCGGGATGTAGATTTACAATGTACCGATGTATACTTGGAAGAAAACAGCAATTGGACTTGGTAGCCATGGCAACACAAATAAATAAAGATTATGATTCTTGATTCTGTTTACTTTTGTACAATGTTCCATTTTACAATAAAAACAATGGCGATTTGAAGAACCTAACTGTGTACCCAATAAAAAAAAAGAAGAAAAAAAGCATCTATATCTAGTCTTAATTGTACAAATTCCTACATAAATCAGACAAAAAGGTTTTACTGTATAGTAAATTTTAATTAAATTGAGCAATAACTAGAGAAGGTGATGTATTTTCTTAGTATTTTTAGCCACTTCAACACTGTTCATGGAAATCAAAAACTTATTAAAGACTCTTCATGTGTGAAATCTTATCTAACCAAAACAGTAGAAGAGGTAGCATTTCAAAACAATCTCAGGGAAATTTCGAATTTAGTTACCATGAAAAGATTTCATCGAAATCACAAACCGATACAAAGAATTATTTATCTTCTAAGAGTACATCTGTGTACCAAATCTTACTGTTCATGAAGTCTTATGGAAATTTTACTGAATCAGTTCAAAACTGCAGGAAGAGTCGAGTTTTAAAGGTATTTCACAGCAATTTCTCCTTTTTTTACGATGGCAACATCTTTCAACTTAATTAGAACTGATATAAAAGTGGTATTAAAAAATCATTTATAAACGTTTAGTCTACTTGTGTACCAAGTCTTATTAAAATCAGATCAAACCTGAGGAAGAAGTGTAGCATTTTGAAAGAATTTCTCTGAAATATTTTTTTTAAGGTTTACAGGCAAAACCGCTTTTTGAATTAAAAAAAAATACAATGTAAGGAATTATGCATCATTGTTTAGTCTAGATGTTGTAGTGTTTAGAAAACTTTTCAGACAAAAAAAAAAACAAAAAGAAAACAAAAAAAAAGAAAAAAAAAAGACAGAAGGACGGAGAATAGTGATCTAAAACAGTCGGAATTTAGAGGTTGATATACCATTTAGACTTTTATTTGAATGTACTTCAAGAAATTAGCTAAATTTAATTATCAACAAACAATTAATATTAAGAATGAAAGAAATAAATATGCGATAAACCAAAAGCTTTCCCATGAATTGCCCTGTTCATTGATTTGTATTGTCTGTAGATTTTTCAAGATCGTTGAAAGATCGTTGAAAGATCGTTATCTTCATTTTTTACTCATTCGTGATCCTTGATGTTTTATTTTACTAACTAGAGTATCTAGAGCAATCAATGAGGATGTTTTATTGGAATTATCATACTTATGATAAGATGAAATACATGTATGACGCTTTCTTATAAGGACGTCTTTAAAACAATATTTTCATATTATTTTCGTTCTCTAAAATTCGGTTGGATTTATCAGTGCTTTACATGTACATGTACACCAATCTAACGATGCTCTCTCGCTTATGTAAGAGACAAAAAGTTCAGATTATGTTGATTATTACATTGTTGAAAATGCCCATCAAGGATTTTTTTTTTTCGGAAACCAAAATTAAACAAGAGGCCTAGAGTTTTAAAGATCACCTGGTATTTTACAACAGTGAAAAAGATACAAAGATGTACAACATAAAAAATCTTAATTATTTAATCATACAAAGATAAGGTATTTTGTTTATTTATTTTTGTATCAATAATTTACAATTCTTTCTGACCACTGAAAAATATGAAAGTAACCTTTCTACTCTACAATATCTTTTGTATTCAATTCACCTATCGAATACATTATTTACAATAAAACGTTTATCACAGAGTGCACATTTCTCTGCTCAGCAAAAGAACAATTGACCAATGCAAGTGGTCCAGAATTTCCCACATCTGGTTTAAAAAGTCAATTGCTAATTTCAACCCTATCCTCTGTTTGCTGCTGAAATGTCCAGAAGCAGAGAAAAAGTTTTTCAAAAAATAAATGTCTTTTGAATATATCATCGATATAGCCCCGAATTAAACTGGAACCCCTATCTTACCTGCCATGAATGTAACAATTTTAAATAGTTTCTTTGCTTGATACCGAAGAGCAGAGAAGACGGCATTCAAAGAAAGAAACTATATTATCAGTAAAGTCAACCATATTATTATGCAACTTTTTGTTTTCTAAATATTAGTAAACAAGGGAGAGAAGAAGCACTTTAGAGAATGTGTGCATTTTTACTTTATTATCAATAGGACCCAACTTAAACTCCAGAACCCCTGATAAAGTGCCTTGAGTTTCACAATTTTGGTAAAGGAATTAATGCTTATTACAAGCATGCCAACAATTTACAATGTAATTGTTTGATAGACAGTAAAGAAAGATTTTTGAAGATGTTCAAATATAAACACACAACGGAGGACACACGATGACAGAAATTAAACAGTTGGCAATCGGTCTCTTTTGAGTGAATAAGATGTCCTAAAATGGAAACAACAATTGTAAAGCATACAGAACTGTAAATTCACATATACATAACTGGGACGAAATCTTCATGTGCAGGGTTTGAGGTAAATACATGTGTTCGTGAGAATATGATTTGCTGAGTAGTTATCTTGGGGATTTAATTTCCTGGATGAAGAATCGCTGACTCGACCTACCGAACCCGTTTCCTAGCAATACAGGAACAGCGCGCTAGACCACTCGGCCATCTAGGTTTAAGTTTTAAATTTGCTTTCGATGCCGATGAATTCCTCGCACCGCGGCGCCGGCCTACAATAAACAGTCATTACAGAAATACCGACAACTTACGAAGTTCAACGAACGTAACTCGACCTAACTTCCCGTATCTCGGTAGTTTTCCCGGGACCAGTTATTGCTCCTACATGTATATATAGTTAAAAATCGGAACAATTACGTATGTGTGTATAATAGAACCGATAGTGTTTTAACTACTTTGTAAATGTTAATTTCTCCTGTCTAATTACTTACAATCACTTACAATGTAACTAAAAGCGGAAAAATAGAAATAAATACTCGATAATACCAAAGACGGAGTAGGAAATACGTTTGTCATACGTCAGTGATTCTACGTATATACATGTACTATTGTGCGATGTGTTCATTTGGGGGGGGGGGGGGTTACGTTTTATAGCATGAAAAAATCTAACCTCATACCCTGTATGGATCCGAGCAAAGACAACAAGTTACTAGTTGATGCGCATATATATAGTGTCTTGTATTAAAAGTGTACATGTATGTGTTTGTAAGAGAGAGAGAGAAAAAAAAAACAATATACAATAAAAAAGCATTGTTTTCCAACGTTACAGAAATCAACAATTAAAAATCAGAAAATGGGTGGCACTTCTTCGGAAAATGTATTATTTTGAAAGTAGATGTTTGTGTTGGAGAGGGGGTCTAAGCTCAATTCATCGAATAAAATGTCTGTGTTCATTTCATTTAACTAAAAACATGAAATACAAATTTCCATATACTACAATCCTTAAAAAAGTGAAATGGGGCAATACTTGCCATGTGCAATAGGGGTTTATTTTCTAGAACCACTATTTATTATTTATTTTTGGGTGTTGTTTATTTTCTGGGTCAGTTATTTTTAGAACCTAGAATTAGCATTGATATTTTCAGTTCAACTCTAGAGTGTTGATAGTAGTCATATTGAGTGATGTAGCTCATTTTCCTTACATTTTCCAACACATTGACATTTATAGCAGTTTTTTATAGGATTTTTGACAACTTTCATAAGTATGGAAGCCCAGTAGGGACATACAGTGCTGCTATCCTATAAGTTGACAATCCTATCCTATCCTATCGTGAATCCTGCATCCACAATCCTATCCTGTGATTTCAGTCTAATCCTATCCTATCCTATCCTACTACTTTCAGTTTTTTAATATTTAGGTGTTAATTTGACAAAACGAAAAAAAAAAAAATAATAATAAAATGACCATCATATAAAACTCAGTTATAATTATGGATTTTATTTAATATGTTTTAATGATTTTATTTAATATGTTTTAATGATAAAAAATAATCGAGATCGACATCCATTAATTCCCGACACCCCGCACGAATTAATTTTCGAGTACCCAGTTAAAATGTAAACAAAGGGACTGTAATAAAACATAGGCAAGTACTGATCTAGCGAACGTGTAAAGAAAGTAAGCTTTCAAAATAATTATAGGAAAAAATTATATTCCGACTTTATTTTGATTTAATTTCAAATACTAACGATGATCGAGAGACGTCACAGTATTTGCGATTTCTTTTCGAATTTATACACTTTGATAAATAAATTTGGTAAAGTTAGAGAGGGGAAATCGTGGAAAAGGGGGGGGGGACAACAACTTAGACTTCAGATACTTTTCTAATGTTATGATTATTAATAAGTAGACTAAACGAACAAAATTTAAGCTCTTTAATTATGAGAATCAGACTATTAATGTCTATACCTTCATGCGGGGAAGGTACAACACTGTATAATAACCTTACCAGTTGAAAATACAATTTCTCTACACATACTGAATAATAAAAGGAGGATATGTTGGATGTTTTAACAGTTATATGTTTCATGTAAAATTTATGCAAAACTCTATTTTTCCCTAAAATGTAAACTGAGCACCATGAAAAATAATACATGTATATATACCTAACTTAGATTTTATTCATACTCATGTAAATCCAGAAAGAAGATACATGTATGACAAGACCATAAACCGAGAACAGATATTTATAATATCTTGACTTTTATTTATTAAACATGTAAAACATTATTTAAATGTATGATTAAAATTTGTTTTATATTCATTGTTTAAAGTTTTTCTTGTTTGAGATGTTCAGTTCCTCACTGTTTGAATTTGGATATTTTACAAACATGCAAAAACTTTATCATGTTTGCTAAATAAAAATCAAGATATTCAAAATGTTAAATTTTCTTATTTCACTTCACTTTGTTTTTAGTTTATGGTAAGTTCAGTGTCATACAAATGTATTTCAATAACCATATTTTTATGAGTGAGAATTTAATTTATGTTTCACAGAAAACATTTTCATAAATCTTCATAGTCAGATTGACAGCAATAATTATTGCAGTGAACACACACATATTTCTTCGAATTCTTTCTTATAAAACATGTACATGAATTCACAGTAGTTTCAGTATTTATAAGCCATATTTAAGTAAATTTTGTTTTTGACCTTGACATTTGATCTTGAATGTTATTCATGGTCTAAATGAGGAACAAAAATGCTTGACCAAGTTGACAATGTTTATTCAGGGTAATTGCCTCTTCAGTGTTAAATATATATATTGTGGGCCAAATAAGTCTTATCTATAATTTTATTTCTTTATCTACAATGTATAATAATTGAATGTTCCATTATGAGACAAATTCATCAGAAGTATACATGTATTTCAATGCCAAGCTCACAGATATATGTACATGAAATCTGTTTAAATTTAAGTTTATCAATGTCTTTTCCCAATTGTTTGATGTTTTACGTGCATATGATTTCGCCTGCTTGTCCGTCACTCAAATTGAATTTCAAATGTCAAAGTTTGTGTCAAAGTAACCGAACAGTTTCAAAATTGTCAACAATGCACAGAAAACATATTCTTCACACACCGATCTCCTTAATGAAAAACATCATGATTTCAGACTCTAGGGGGCTCTTGTACAGTGGTTTGAACATCTCTCATATTTATTCCAGCAGCATATGAGATGAACTGCAATATGTACAGCAGCAAATATGCAGGATAGTCCTTAAAAAAACAATTATTATCATGATTATAACAATATATGCATGTAGATTGTGCAATTTTGTCATATAAATTATACATTAAATATGTATTTTATTGTGATTATCTTTCTCATTTCAAGTACCACTGGGTGAATTTTACCTTTTTCTCTCCCAGAGTAATGCATTTAAAGAAGTCATATCTTAATTAAACAATCATAATTTATTTGTAAATTGTAATTCATTTCATCTCGTCAACTTGTTAACTAGTATGAGTACATTTGTTTGTTTTTTTTCTCTATTTTGAATTTTTCTGCTTGTATTAATCTATTTATGTTTTTGTTTGTTTTTTTCTTTGCTTAAAATTTGAATAAGAAAAAATTATGAAAATACATATAACATGATGATGACCAGAACAATAACACATTGTTTCCAGTTTTACTCTTTTTTTAAAAGAAGAAAAATCACTTATTCAGAGAATCTACAGAAACTTCACCTCAACTCAGATAATGATATGTTTGTATTATACTGATACCCATGCATAAGCACATGTTAATAATTATACCTACTTTTTAAATGTAAAATCCCTTTTTCCTCACAAAATATTTTGATGAGGGCAGGCAAAACCAAGTATCATTCTCTGCAATGAAGAATAATGAATGATTAATTTATAATTCATAACCCAGAATAGGTCATACATACAATGTAAGTGCTTAGTTGGCTTATAATACAAATTAAACAGTAGCATTATAAGAAATAATTCCGTATTTATTTTATTATAATTGCACTCAAATAAAAAAAAAACAACATTTTTTTAAACCACAGTAGGGAAATAATATAGTAATAACAAACTGAAAAAGGCATAACACATCTTATTGTTTTAGAACACACTGAATCATGACAGAGTATTTGTAAATTTTTAACCCCCTCCCCTTCCTACACTACCTATTTTTCCACACCCGATTTTTGTCTATATCATAATAGAATAAAATTTTAATAGCTCAAGTCATTATAACATTGTTTAAAGGGGGAATGAATAAAAATGCACACATGTACAATGTGTAGTATACTTACATGTTCTTGAACCAAACAACTGCGATATCGATCTGTTCAAGTCCGCCGTTGGCGGTTTGTGTAGAATTATCCAGAAAAACAGAGCACATATAACACAGTTACATGTTATTGAACTTTAAAACAAGTAGGAATTGGCTTAATCATCCAAACATGCCGAAGAAAATAAGATCTCTTGATGTCCGAACTCTTCGTTGTTTACATGCGAAGATTCTTCCGGTGATCGTTCACGGTTAAATCGTACGCAATGTCACTCGAAGTAATTTATTAATTTGTGTTAAAATAAACAAAATATGTTTATTTTCTATCGTTATTTTATAAATATTTCTTTTGTAAACGTTTTAAAACATATTCCGTTTTTGTAATTAATTCTGAAATATGAATCAACCTTTACTCGAATCTGATTGGCTGTAGGATACAGGATAGGATAGGATAGGATAGGATTGGATTAACTACTATATGTTTCTATCGTGAATCCTCAATCCTGAATCCTATCCAAACCCATCCCATGTCAACTTGTGGGATAGCAGCACTGTAAATTATTTTTCATAGTTTTTCCACATTCCTCCCATTTTCTATTACATTTTTCAATTACTTATTTATTTATTGAGATTATTCATTGAGATTATTGTGAATCACCTACCAGATTAAATTACATTTTTGATAAAGCCCTATTAATCCTGTGCAAATTTTAAAGACTTTTCTGTTTGTTAAATTTTGATCATTATTTATTATTTGTTATCATTTACAAAGGTTAATTCTCACTTTATTAAATTTATAAAACTTACAACTGTGTTTTCATTTAGCGTTGATCATAGTTCAGATATCCCCTTACCTGGGTTGACAATC